>NC_057798.1:561315249-561321019 GCF_018294505.1 Triticum aestivum
TGCTCTCTTTCGGCTTTGAGAAGAAGGAGGGAGCAGCGGAGATTCTCGAGGACAAAGCAACAGATGGCGAAGTGGGGAAACTGCCCTCGTTTCCCCTGCTTATAAAGAGGGAGGGGGCGGACGTTTCTCCCCTCCGAATAAAGAACCCCCCACGATCTCTCCCACGATGCCGCATTCAGCGCGTGCCGTTGGGTTAGAGCGTTGTGGGTACAGAGCAAGATTCGGCGGGGGGCGGAGGTCGCACGAAGAGCGGATCGAGGTGGGGCACACGAGCAGTTTACCCAGCTTCGGAGCTCTCCGAAGAGATAACACTCCTACTGCTGCTTGTCTGATTCTATTATGTTCTTGCTCTAGAGAGCTAATTGTTTTGCTGGCTTCGAAATGATTCGAGCCTTCTGAGCTAGTCGAACTGAACTGAAAGTTCCGACCCCTCTCTACGTTGCGCATGGGCCTCCTTTTATACGCGCAAGGGGTCACCGACAGGTGGCAACGTAGAGAAGGGTACAAATGTAAAAAGAGAGGTAGTTGGTACAGTTGCTTGTACAGTGTACTCTACCTAACCCTGACGGCAGGGGACAAGGGCATTAAATGCCCGTCTGTGTCGCCTAAACAATGCAGAAAAGGACCGTTAGAGGAGCCACCGTCCGCCACGATGGCGATCTTGTCAGCGTCGCATGCCACCGCTTACCGCTGGCTGCACAGCCTTCCGCCACGCCTGCCTGGAGAGGCCCCCAGGACGACACGTTGGTGGATGCGCTGGAGCGTGGTAGCAGAGTGGCCGCTTGCCCCGGCAAGCGTCTTGCCGCGGTCGTGGTCTTGTCGCACCCGGAAGCTTGTCGCTCGCCGGGCCTTGCCGGGACGCGTAGCGCGTCGTGGCAAGTTCCTTGAAATGCCTCGGTTGGCCTTCCCGGCAAGCTCCTCTTGCCGGGGTCTTGTCTTCTTGACTTGAACACTTGGTTCTTGAATGGCTCCAAAGGAGCCACGGAGTATCTTGGCGGTCACCCGGCAAGCCCTTGCCACGGGGCGCTGCTACTGCCCGTGCACAAGTTCGGGGTACTAGGGTACCCTATTCTAGTACGCCGATAGGAGCCCCCGGGCCTGGGCCACACGGTGTAGAGCGCTGTTGGGCCAGGCCCAAAACAGGGCACGGGCATGCGCGGCCCGAGTAACGTCGAATCTTGCTCTGTACTCACCGCACTCTCCCCCAACGGCACGCGCTGAATGCGGCATCGTGGGAGAGATTGTGGGGGGTTCTTTATTCCGAGGGGCGAAACGTCCGCCCCCTCCCTCTTTATAAGCAGGGGAAACGGGGGTAGTTTCCCCACTTCGCCATCTGTTGCTTTGTCCTCGAGAATCTCCGCTGCTCCCTCCTTCTTCTCAAAGCCGAAAGAGAGCAGCGCTCCGCCCCCCGTCGCCATCAGCACCACCACGCCGCCGATCTCCCCTGCCACTTCCGCCATGGCTCCGAAAGCCGACAAAGGGAAGGGCATGAAATCGGCCGAGGCGTAGCGGCTCGCGGCGCTGCGGAAGGAGCGGGCCATCTTCCCCCCTCAGCTTGGCGCCAAGGAGCTGAGGGAGTACTACTACCTTTTCTGGTCGACGGGGACACGTGCACACCCGCGCACGAGGGTACTCCCGGCCACCGCATCGGAGCTGGCTCCAACCGGGTACCCGTTCTTCGCACTTTTCTTCTACTGCGGGCTCTGCCCGCTCTTCTCGGAGTTCTTCTGCGACATCATGAATACGTATGGCCTCCGCCTCCTAGACTTCACCCCAACGCCGTCCTTACGATGGCAGTTTTCGCACATTTGTGCGAAAACTTTGTCGGAGTCCACCCCAATGTAGCCCTTTTCCGCCACTTCCTCATGCCTCGGGTCGAGAGAGGAGAGCCGCTTGCCGGGGGGATCGCCTGGATCTCGAGAGCCGACAAGAAGGAAGCGTATCTGGAGGGGGAACTCCACAGCAAGTGGGAGGAGTGGAGAGCGGAGTGGTGTTGGATCGTCGAGGATAACCCGCAGCCGTTCACTACCGTGCGCCAAGCCCCAATAGTGCGCGGCAACGATTGGAGCAACCTGGCCCCGGAAGACGAGAGGCTGAAGATCGCCACCACCAGGATCCTTCGCCTCAGGCTTGCCGGGCTTACTGTAGGCGCTGTCGGAGCAGATTTCCTTCGCCGCCGCATCGCCCCCCTGCAGGAGAGGGGGAGCCCCCCTAGGAGTTCAAGAACTCGGCGGACATCATGAGGCTGCGGCCGGGCCTTAACTTCAATTTCGCCGTCCTGGAGCTGGACGCGATGCTCACGGAGTTGTTCAAACGCGACCCCCAGCACCCATTTACGTTGCCGAGGGGCGTCGTTCCTCTGTGCAATAACTCTTCGCTTCACCGGATCCGTGCCATGATGCCGTTGTGCGACTCACATGGCATCGCCCCAACTTGGCAAGAACCTGCGGATGACGTCGTGCAAGCATTCTTCGACAACTTGGAAGAAGTGCCGATCCGCGCCGACGAGCAGAGGAGCCTCACCCATGATACCACCGACGCGGAGCTGCAGCACTTCGCAACTAGGGCGGAAGAGGCTGCGGCAGCAGCTGCCGCGGGTGAGTTCGGGTTCATCGAGGCGGAGGCAGAGGCAGCAGAGGCGGCAAGCCTTGCGGAGCGCGAGGAGTTCGCCGGCGAGGAAGATCTTGCCGGCCCCGAGGCCAAGCCAAGCGAGCCCGGCGAGGGTGAGCCAGAGCCTTCAGACAGCCTGCCGCAAGTGGAGCCCCCGGCCGCACCAAGGAGGCGTCTCCGCAGGGCTGGTGACGCAGCGGTGCGCCAGACGGGTCAATAGCCGCCGAGCCGCGCGACACGCTCGACCGCGGCAAGCACTGTTGCCACGGGAGCGCCTCCTGCCGCTGCGACAACTGGAGCGGGACCTTCCCGGCCCACCGCTGCTACTCCCGCCAAGCGGGCAAGGGACCTCACTCCTCCGCCTCGTCGCACCGGAGGCGAGCCGGACTTCGACCTCTCCGCGCTCAGCTCCGATGACGAAGAAGAAGAGTAAGCTTTTCTTGCCGTCTTCGTAGTTCTTCAATCTTGTTGCTTTCATTATGTATCTAACTTGCTTCGATCTGGATGTGTTCCTTTTCAGGACGCTGGCCCAGAGGGCAGCGAAGAGGGCCAAGGCTTCGGTTATCGTCATCGAAGACGATCCCACCGTGTCAGCAGGGGGCGTGTCTGAGCCCACCTTGCCGGATCTGGCCACTACTCCGCAAAGCAGCCCCCAGCGCAGCCCGCAGCGTAAGTTTGTATTTTACTTTCTGCTGCCGGGCACGCATGAGTGCTTCTTTGTCTACTGACATTTTGACTGTTGATTTGTGTAGGAGCATAACAGCCTCATCAAGAACGCCCGGAAGCTGGTCCCGAAGTGCCATCTGCTTCGACTACGCCATCAAGGGAGGAGTCCCCGGCAAGGGAGCGCTCTCCGGCAAGGGAGAACTCTCCGGCAAGGGGTAGTTCTCCGGCAAGGGACAGCACCAATGACCCCGCGGCGGCCGAGACCGCAACTGCAAATCTTGGTACAGGTAATCCTCTTGCCCAAAAACTTCCCTTGGGTTTTTTTCTTCTTCTGATTTTCTTCTCGCACGTTTGCTTGATTATTCTCCCCTCTTTGTTCTTCAGATCCATCTGCTGCGGAGCCAATGGAGACTGAGGACGCCGGCGAGGAAGGTGCGCGTGGCAGCAACGTCGACGCCGCCGTTAACGAAGAAGGGGCCGGCGCTGATGAACCTGCCGGCGAGGAGGCTGCCAAGGCTACTGGCGCAGAAGTTGGCGATTGCACTGACGGCCCTGAGGCCGCAGGAGCACTAGGCGCTGCACCGACCGCCGATCCCTCCGCCGCTGCTGCGGAGCCAGGCTCCAAAGAACCTCAGCCCGGCGCCTACTTGAAGGCCGGCGATGGCATCTTCATCAAGCTCCCCTGGGCGTCGAGCTCCAGGGCGCCGGTCGAAGGAGAGACTTTTGATGAGGAGCTGCTCGCCTCCGCTGGGCTGTCCTTGGTCGACGCGCCAAGCAGCAGTGGCGAGCCTGAGGAGGAGCAGCTGCTGCGGAAGCTGCTGTCACTCTACCGCGCCCGACAAGCCAAGCTGGCTTCCCGGGAAGCACTTGTCGCGAAGGCGGGAGTGGATATGGAGAAGCGCGCAGAGGAGCTCCGGAGCACCAACCAGGAAGCTCTCCAGTCCCTGGCACAGGAGCGGGAGAGACTCGCAGAGGAACGTACGGCCTTCCTTCTTGAGAAGGCCGAAGTTGAGGAGGAACAAAGGCTCGCTGCCGAGAAGCAGTCCGCGCGAGAAGGCGAGTTGGTGCAACGGAAGGCCTATCTTGACAGCTACGAGGAGGAGCTTGTCGCGCGTGAGGAAAAACTTGGCAGGACTCTCAAGGAAGCAAGGGATGCTGCCGCAACTGCAAAGGCCGCCAAGAAGGAGCTGGAGGCGAGGGTGGCGCAGCTGGAGGCGAACATCCAGAAGAGCGGCGAGGAACTTGCCGCGCTCCAGCGCGAGCGCGAGAAGGATGCTGCTGCTCATGGTGAGCTGCAGGGTCTTTCACTGAGAGGAGCAGGGAGCTCAGCGCCACCAAGGACTCCAACGTGGATCTCGAGCTGAAGCTGACCACGCTAACTCAGACGCTGGACGGTGCCAAGGAGCAGGAGAAGACTTTGTCTGAGAAGGTCAAGGCCGACGAGGCGTTGCTGGCGAGCATCGCCGTCACCCAGAATGCATTCAAAGAGACTGTGGAGCACTGGACCGAGGGTCTGGTGAACATCGCCGCAGTCATCGACGGGGAGCTGGCGCAACTGGGGATGGAAGACCTCGGGTACTCTTCCGACGAGCATCTCCAACCCAGCGCCAAGCTCAGCCTATTCTTCAAGGGCGTGGCGACGGCTCTCCAGCCTATTCTTCTCGGGGGAAAGTGGGCGCTGCACCATTCTCTTCTGCACCTCCTTATGTGTCTGCGCAGATCCATCTTTGTCGGGACCAAAGCTTGCCGGACCAGAGCTTGTCGGTGAAGCCCCCTGCTTGTCGCTGGATGCATCTGCCGTGGTTGCTGGCTCATCATCTGCCTCCCTCTCCGCCACTAACGTAGCACTAAACACTTGATTGGTTGCCGCTATATACAGTAGCAACTTCTCTTGTGGCCTAGGTGCGACAAGTGTTGGAGCGGAGGACAGGTATCTCTTCAAGTCCTGCAGCGCATCCTTCGCTTCCGAAGTCCATTTCATTGGACATGCCTTCTTCAAAATTTTGAAGAATGGCAGGGTGCGCTTAGCAAATCTAGAGATGAACCTGCTGAGAGCAGCCACGCAACCGGCAAGCCTTCACACATCCTTGATGCGCTTTGGTGCTTCGATCTGCTCGATGGCCTTGATCTTGTCGGGATTTGCTTCAATTCCCCTCTGAGACACGAATAACCCGAGAAGCTTGCCGGAGGGGACTCCAAACACACACTTCTCGGGGTTCAGCTTGAGGTTGATCTTGCGCAGATTTGCAAACGTCTCATCTAAATCTTGAATCAGGGTTGCCCTGTCCTTGCTCTTGCTCCCCCAACGGCACGCGCTGAATGCGGCATCGTGGGAGAGATCGTGGGGGGTTCTTTATTCAGAGGGGCGAAACGTCCGCCCCGTCCCTCTTTATAAGCAGGGGAAACGGGGGCAGTTTCCCCACTTCGCCATCTGTTGCTTTGTCCTCGAGAATCTCCGCTGCTCCCTCCTTCTTCTCAAAGCCGAAAGAGAGCA
>NC_057798.1:562224926-562225759 GCF_018294505.1 Triticum aestivum
CTGTCACACCCTAGCTAGTCATGCATTAGAGTGTTGCATCATGTTTACCCTTTCATCAGAAACTTGAAATGGGGATGACAGAACCCCCAGTTCCCCCTGAAACCAACTAGGGTTACTAAAAATAATCTTCAATGAACCTGAAATGCCCTTCTAAAATGCCCATCATTTTTGTCTTGGTTCAGAACCTCTGCCAAAAGTGGTGCACATTTTCCTAGGCCATCTTAGGGTTTTTGAATTAAATCATAAATATTTGAATTTGGGCATTTAAAATTATATAAAATATTTAAATGCTCAAATATCTCCAAACTAAAATGTTTCATGTTGGAAATAATCCAACTATGGACCAGGAGTAGTTTGGTGATTTTTGAAGTTGCCTAGGTATTTTATTTAATTCAACAAAGTTGCAGAAGTATTAAAAATGAGAAAACAGAAGAAAATGGAAAAACCCTTACCTGTCGCCCAGCACCGGCCCACCTGCCGGCCCAGCCCAGCACCGCGCCAGCGAGCTGCTTGCGGCCAGGCAGGCAGGCAGGTGCTCGACGGCGAGCACCGCATGGGTGCCACGCACCTGCTCGCGGCCTTGCCGCCTCCCTCGCCTGGCTAACGCCATGGATTGGCCTCCCTCTCTCCCCCGAACCCCCCAGACACCCCCTCTCCTCTCCAGCTCCTCCCCCTCGCACGCCCCAGCCATGGCCGACGCCATCGCCGCCACCCCCTCGCCGTAGCCACGCCCTCCGTCCACCCAACGCCGTGCCACCGTGTCCAGGAGCTCCGCCGCCGTCCACTTCATCGAGCTAGCCGAGCCCCGTGTGCTCATGCGGCCCGAGACCACC
>NC_057798.1:562225769-562239622 GCF_018294505.1 Triticum aestivum
GCCACCCCCTCGCCGTAGCCACGCCCTCCGTCCACCCAACGCCGTGCCACCGTGTCCAGGAGCTCCGCCGCCGTCCACTTCATCGAGCTAGCCGAGCCCCGTGTGCTCGTGCGGCCCGAGACCACCGCACCGACCTCGCCCGAGCTCACCGTCGCCGGAGATCCCCTTCAACGCCGTCGCCGCCTCAGCTCGTCCCCGACCTCGCCGGTGGCCTCTACGGGAGCGCTGTGAGCCTAGCTACTCCTCCGACCCTCTCTCTCTCATTCCTGAGCCGTGTAGCCACCGCACGAGGATCACACGCCCGCACCGCCGCGGATCTCGTCGCCGACGTGCTTCCGGCCACACTCTGGCCACAAGATGGTGTCCATCTTACTCACCGAGTCCCGCAGCACCTAGCTAGCCACTCCACGAGCCTCACCGACCCCTCTAGCGCCAAGTTCATCTTCGACCGAACCCCGGTGGCCGCCAAAGTCGTCGCCGGCGCCAACTCCGGCCACCCCGACCCCAACGGACTCCGCCAAGAGCTGCGGCTTGTCCTCAGCTCCACTCCGGTGGTCTCCGCGGCCCATTTGGTGGCCGAAATGGCCAAAACCACTCCCGCCGCCACGTCGGGCTCGCCGGCGGCTAAACGCCGGCGTCGCTGGCTTTGACTTTGACCACGGGTGGGCCCTGGTTGACTCCCCTGAGTCAATGACAGGTGGGGCCCAGCCCTGTTAATTAAACAAGATTAGTTTTAATTAAACTTTAATTAAAATAATCACCCTGACATGCGGGACCCACTGTCAGGTTTGACCCAGACCTGTTCCGTTGACCTGCTGACGTCACACTGACGTCAGGCTGACGCAGTAATTGATTTTCTGGAATTATTCTAATATAGGAAATTCCAGAATATAATTTAAACTTCAAAAATTCATAACTTTTATTCTGTAACTCCAAATCAGACAAATTATATATGAAAAATGATCATAAAAATCCAATCTATCCATTTGTACTATTTTCATGCATGACTAAACAAGTTAACTTGATGTTTAATGCAGAACAAGGAAAAACACTTTAAAGGGCCATGTTTGAGTTTGAAATTTGAATCTTTGATTCAAATTGGTTCAAACCCTTCTGGTCTTAGTTGCATTAGCCCAACACACTCATATTGCTATGTTTCATGCATGCATCATATTGTTGCACATTGTTTGGTGATGGTTGTATATCGGTGTTCTTTGCGGCAGGATCTGCCCCCGAGGAGTACCGTGATTACCCTAACAAAGAACCGTATCAGTGCATCGAACCATCAGGCAAGCAACCAACCATTTGATCATATCGATACAATCCCATGTTCTCGCTCCTGCTCTCTTTTACTGCATTAAGACAACGCGTTCCAAACTGCTGTGTGCTATGGTAGTTGAACCCATTTCCTCTGCATGACCTGTCATTGCCACAGTAACTAGATGAAACCCACTAGCATGTGTAGGAGTTGATTGAGCCATATGTATGTGTTGTTCCTACCTTGCTATGCCTGCTATGCTTAGAGTCGTGTCAGGTCTGGTTCATCTGGGTGATGGGCTAGAGTGAAATGATTATGTCAGTAATGAGAGTGGTGTGGTGAACACGATTTGGTAAAGGTATCGATGAGAGGCCATGTAGGAGTACATGGTGGGTTGTTTCATTGAAGCCGACCTTAAGCACTGAGATCTGTATGTGTGATTTAAGAATCAGCTACTACCATGCATTGGGCCCGAAACCAATGGACCCTCTCGGCTTCTTATCCACCCTAGTTCTCCGTCCAGGAGTTGCAAGTAGTTTCTGGTGTTTGTAGCCTACTGGAGGCCGTGGACAGCGCTGACCGTAGGGGTGGGCTGTGATGCGGTAGGTACGTGGCCGGGTGTACCGAATACCCGTTAGGTATCTCGGGAACCCTGTTCACATCGTTCGGGGCCGTATGGGAAACCTCGGCCGGACTCCCTGCGGATGGAACCTGGATAGGCGATAAACCTGGACTGGAGGCTTAGGTGGTTAGGTAGGTCGTGGCCGACACCCACGTTGGGCTTCCGCTTGAAGGTTGCCGAGTACATGTCGGGTAAACGACGATAAGTGGTGAGAGCGTGTATGAAGAAGTACACCCCTGTAGGGTTAACATGATCTATTCGAATAGCCGCGTCCGCGGTAAAGGACTACTTGGTTGCCTATACAGTTCATAGACAAGTAAATGGAAACTACTAAAAGCCCAAGATAAGTGTGAGTGCCGAGGATGGCTCTTCCGTAGGAAGACGGAGGCGGATCCTCGGTAGTGTATTGAAGTGGTGAGTAGTGGACTCGTGTGCGCAAAACCATTTCAAGTTGAGGTATCGTAGGATAGTCTAGCCAAGAGTCAAAGCTGGCTTGCTGCAATAACTCCACCAACCCTTCTTGACAATGTGCATGTATGTAGGATCTGATGTAAGTCTTGCTGGGTACCTTTGTACTCATGTTGCTATAATTTACATTTTACAGAAGACGCTACAACCCCTTCTGATGGGTTCTACATAGACGTTGACATCAACGAGTAGGCTAAAGGCCCAGGTGGTGATCTTGAGCCTATGAAGGACCACGTAGTATAGCTAGGCCTTCCAAGCCTCTTTTATTTTACTAGTTGTCTGTACTCAGACAAGTTACTTCCGCTGCTGGTTTGTATGACTGTATGACTTGAATGTTGGGTCATGAGACCCGTACCTTTGTGTATGATATGTATGGCTCCCTGAGCCTTAAATAAAGTACTTGTGTCGTAGATTCATGTTGTGATGCTTCGTTGTATTTGCACATATCGAGCATATTGTGTGTATGATTGAAATGCTTGGTATGTGTGGGATCTGACTATCTAGTTGTTTATCTTTAGTAGCCTCTCTTACCGGGAAATGTCTCCTAGTGTTGCCGCTGAGCCATGGTAGCTTGCTACTGCTCTGGAACACTTAGGCTGGCCGGCATGTGTCCTTCTTCGTTCCTGTGTCTGTCCCTTCGGGGAAATGTCACGCATTGAGTACCGGAGTCCTGTTAGCCCCCTACAGCCCGGTTTACCGGAGTCCTGCTAGCCCAGTGCTACAGCCCGGACCCATTTGCTGATGACCGACACGTTCGAAGCTGGGTCATGGATGCCTGTCCCTGTAAGTCTGTGCCACTTTGGGTTTACGACTAGTCATGTCAGCCCGGGCTCCTTATCATATGGATGCTAGCGACACTATCATATACGTGAGCCAAAAGGCGCAAACGGTCCCGGGCAAAGGTAAGGCGACACCCGTGGGGATACCGTGCGTGAGGCCGCAAAGTGATATGAGGTGTTACCGGCTAGATCGATGTGACATTGAGTCGGGGTCCTGACAGCGTTGGCATCAGAGCCGGACTGCCTGTAGGTTCTCCAAGCCAAACTGGTCGATGTTGAGTCTAGAAATTCTTTAGTTATATGTAGGGGAATTGTTTGTGGGTTGGAACGTAAGGCTCTTTTTACTCCTTTATCTTATAACATTCTGATCTGAGTCAGTCTATTCTTCCACCGGGGGTTAAGGAATTAGGATCTATTCCCTCTATCAGGATCACGTGTTACTAATCAGTAGTACCTTATAGGTTTGATGGATACAAGCCTAGTTCAATTCTACTACCACGTTATGTTGTTAAGATGGTCTCAGAACTTTGATATGATGATGTTGAGTGTGTATGAAATCCTTTGTCAAATGTCTCAAAATCCTTCTTGAGCATTTACAGCTGTTATGCTGCCGAAATTTTGCTAGAAATTCTAATGCCTTTGCATTATGATTGTGCTTTCAGATGGCCACTCGCGACCTCAATCAAGTGGTTCGCCTGACTCGATGCCTAGATGTACCCGGCCATACTGCCATGTTGGTCAGGGTAATGACTGAGGCAGGATACCGTTGGTATCCTGAGTACACGGTCGAAGAGCAATTTCGGGACTTCAATCAAAGCCAGTATCTCTGCACTGTCAGGATATTTCCATCTTATCCTGGGTCCACCGAGCCCCTTCACTGCTCCTATGGACTCGGGGTTACTATTGAGATGGCTGTGCAGGACGCCGCCTACTCTATGATGACCATCATGCGAGTCAGATCTGGTCTATTTCAGGACTCTGATTTCCGGTATATGCTAGGATCACTTCCGGGAGCACAAGGGTATCTCCAGGCTATCTATGCTGACCCCACCCAGGAGGATTCACGGACTCGCACCACTGCTAAGATGCTCGAGGATAAGGACCGTGAAAATCGGGCCTTGAGATTAGAGCTCTTCAATACCCGTGCTGACCACTGGGCCACATTGACTCGGTTCGCACCGGCGGTGCAAGCTGGATATTCGGATATGCGCGATCTCTATCCTGTGAGATCTGCTCTGCCAGACGTGATGGGTTGGCGTGATGTAGGAGGAATCACCCCACCTCGCGGTCCCCGCAGACCACCGTCTGTTGGTCCAAGACCTCATCCTAGCCCCTATGGTCCACAAGCTCCGCGAGATCGTCTGTTTCCGGATGATCATGTTGAGCTTCCAGGCTATGGAGGTGACTTCTACGAGGACTACTATGGATCGGTCTGAGTTAGTGGTAGTATTACTAGTTCGTGTTAGCTGTGTCGTCTATCGTCCTGCGTGACTCGTGGGATATGACCTAGTTTGTACTCTTTCCGGAGATGTAGAAAAATAATGTATAGGAGCTTGGAATGCCTCCGATGAGATGTAATCCTCTTTTCACCGTAATAGTACTTTGTTTGGTCTTGTACTAAACCCTGTATGGTGTGTATGATGATGGAATAAAGAAGCAGTTTCTGTATCTACCATGTCATACGGATGATCATCTTGCATTTCGAGTTATCCTTTACATTTTGTATCCTATGTCGGAATTTATCATCCTGACTAAATCATTGTCTTGTTTACCTAGGATGGTCAACACGCGCACTAACCCTGCTCCTCAAGAGCAGGCCGAAGGCAGTGAAGTCAGGGATGCAAATCTGCCTCATCCTCCTTCCCTAGCCGAGGTTATGATGGAAGCTGAGAGAAACAAGCGGGAGACCAACCGTTTGTTGGAGCGTATTGAACAGAACACGGCACACCATCAGAGGACTAATGTGGTGTCACTCAGTGATTTTATCAAATTACATCCACCCACGTTCCACCACTCCGTCGAGCCTCTCGACGCTGATGACTGGCTTCGCAGTATCTCTCACAAACTGCGTTCCGCGCTGGTAGCAGAGGTTGACAAGGTCACCTTTGCTGCATATCATCTTGAAGGCCCCGCCAGTCTATGGTGGGAGAATTATGGAGCTATGCGCCCAGCGGGCCATGTCACTACTTGGGCTGAGTTCAGCGAGGCTTTCCGTGAACATCACATTCCGGAGGGTCTCATGGACCGTAAACGTGAGGAATTTTGCAATTTCACCCAAGGCCGACTCTCTGTGGATGCTTACAGCAGGGAGTTTGGTAACCTCGCACGATATGCAACCGAGGAAGTTTCTACTGACGCCAAGAAGCAAGCAAGGTTCCATAAGGGACTTAGTCCTGAGCTTCGCCGCGACCTCCGTCTGCATGAGTGCACATCTTTTTAGAAACTTGTCAACAAGGCCATCAGTGCTGAAACTGGTCAGACTGATTATGACGCAACACGCAAGCATGGCCGTGACATGGGTTCCTCATCCGGTGCTGGTCCTCAGAAGCGCCGCGTGTGGGTGCCCAACACCGCCCTGCCACCCAGGTTCACACCGAGGCCATCTTTCTAGGCGCCTCGCCCTGTTCAACAGTCTGCACCAGCCAAGCCCTATGGGGGTCCAACCAACAATGCTCCCCCATGTACCAGCTCCGTGACTTGTTTCAAGTGTGGGGAATCTGGCCACTATATGCGTGAGTGTCCCCAGACCAACCCCAACCAGTCTGCTAAAGCTGTTGGCCGTGGCAAACCGACAGGGAAAGTGTTCCACGCCAAGCCGGCCACCGCCTCACGTGGCCATGTCAACTGTATCTCTGCCGAAGAAGCTCAAGAAGATCCCAACGTCGTTCTCGGTACGCTCCTTGTTAATTGCCACCCGGCATCTGTCCTTTTCGATACAGGAGCCTCTCATTCATTTATATCCGAGAACTATGCTCGTTTGCATAACACTGCATTCTGTGACATGCCATCCACTATGGAAATTTCTACTCCCGGGTCTAGATGGCAGACCTCTAGGGTAAGTTATGGAAATGAAATCCAAGTCGACAGACTTGTTTTTCTTGCATCATTGATAGCCCTCAAATCTTCAGATATTAATATCATTTTGGGTATGGACTGGATGTCAGCTCATCATGCCAAAATTGATTGCTTCTCTAGGACTGTTCAACTCACTCACCCTTCGGGCAAGAAAGTCAATGTCTTAACCCGATTAGCCAAGCGACAATTATATTCTCTTAACGCCAGCCCTTTGCCAGACCTTGAGGACGTTCCGGTAGTCCGTGACTTCCCGGATGTCTTCCCAGAGGAATTGCCAGGTGTTCCACCTGACAGGGATGTTGAGTTCGTAATAGACCTCATTCCAGGAACCGTTCCGATTGCTAGAAGACCCTATAAGATGGCACCACTAGAACTAGCCGAGCTTAAGAAACAACTCGATGAGTCCTTGAAAAAGGGTTTCATCCGACCTAGTTCATCTCCGTGGGCTTGCCCCGTCCTATTCGTCAAGAAGAAGGATGGTACGGACCGGATGGTTGTGGATTATCGACCTGTCAATTTGGTCACAATCAAGAAAAAATATCCGCTCCCCAGGATCAACAACCTGTATGATCAGCTCGCTGGATCCTCAGTCTTCTCCAAGATGGATTTGAGGTTGGGCTACCATCAAATCAAAATCAGAAACGGGGACATTCCTAAAACGGCCTTTGTTACTCGTTATGGCCAGTACGAGTACACCGTCATGTCCTTCGGCTTAACCAATGCTCCAGCCACCTTCTCTCGGTTAATGAACTCAATCTTCATGGAGTATTTGGATAAATTCGTCGTGGTTTACCTCGATGATATACTCATCTACTCCAAGAACGAGGAAGAACATGCCGAACATCTAAGGCTAGTGTTGAAGAAACTTCGAGAGCACCGCCTTTATGCCAAATTTTCTAAATGTGAATTCTGGTTGTCAGAAGTGACCTATCTGGGTCATGTAATATCTGGTAAAGGTATTGCTGTTAACCCTGAGCGAGTACAAGCCGTCCTTAATTGGACTCCACCTGAATCGGTCAAGCAAGTTCGTAGTTTTCTGGGCTTAGCGAGCTATTGCCGTCGCTTCGTCGAAAACTTCTCCAAAGTTGCCAAACCTCTAACCGAACTCCTCAAGAAAGATAAGAAGTTCGAATGGACTCCACAATGTGAGCACAGCTTTCAGGAACTGAAAAGACGCCTGACTTCTGCTCCCGTACTGGTACCGCCAGACTTCTCCAAGGACTTTGTTATCTACTGCGACGCCTCGCGACAAGGACTAGGTTGCATTCTCATGCAAGATCGACACGTAATTGCCTACGCTTCACGACAATTGCACCCACATGAGGAGAATTATCCTACTCATGATCTAGAGCTTGCAGCCGTGGTCTATGCACTCAAGACCTGGCGACATTACCTCCTCGGTAACCGTTGCGAAATATTCACTGATCACCAAAGTCTGAAGTACATTTTCACCCAACCGGATTTAAATCTCAGGCAAAGACGTTGGGTTGAGTTAATCACAGACTTCGACTTAGGAATAACCTACACCCCAGGGAAAGCCAACGTCATGGCTGATGCGCTAAGTCGTAAATCTTATTGTAACAACCTGATGTTACAACAAAGTCAACCGCTTCTCCATGAGGAATTTCGGAAGCTTAACCTTCACATTGTTCCTCAAGGTTTTCTTTCCACCTTGGTGGCAAAACCTACCCTTACGGATCAGATTATCAAAGCACAGAAGGTAGATCCGGGAATCTCCCGCATCAAGAGAAACATCAAGAAAGGAATTGCGAATTGTTTCTCCATTAATGATCAAGGGGTCGTATACTTCGAGAATCGACTAGTGGTTCCCAAAGTGCGAAACCTGAGGCGATTGATTCTTAAGGAAGCTCATGAATCTCCTCTCACCATTCATCCCGGTAGTACTAAGATGTATCAGGACCTACGCCAGAGGTTCTGGTGGACTAGGATGAAGAGAGAAATTGCTCAGTATATTGCTAATTGCGACGTCTGTCGTCGTGTAAAAGCAGAGCATCAACGACCTGCTGGCACCCTTCAACCCTTAGCTATTCCTGAATGGAAATGGGACAAAATTGGTATGGACTTCATTACCCGTTTTCCCAGGACCAAGAGAGGGAATAATGCTATTTTCGTCGTTGTCGATCGTCTTTCCAAAGTAGCCCATTTCCTACCTGTTCGTGAGAGTATAACCGCTAGTCAGCTGGCAGACTTATACATCTCCCGGATAGTGTCTCTCCATGGTGTTCCTTTGGAAATTAACTCGGATCGAGGAAGTATTTTCACCTCTCGATTTTGGGAAAGCTTCCAAAATGCTATGGGAACCCGTCTCTCCTTTAGCACCGCTTTCCACCCTCAGTCGAGTGGTCAAGTGGAACGCGTCAACCAGATTCTAGAAGACATGCTTCGAGCCTCTGTTATCTCATTCGGAATGGATTGGGAGAAGTGCCTTCCATTTGCCGAATTCGCTTACAACAACAGCTATCAATCTAGCTTGGGTAAAGCCCCTTTTGAAGTCCTCTATGGACGACGGTGTCGAACACCCCTTAACTGGTCAGAGACCGGGGAAAGACAATTCTTTGGCCCGGATATGATTCAGGAAGCAGAAGAACAAGTTCGCATCGTTCGTGAAAAGTTGAAAACAGCCCAATCCCGTCAAAAGAGCCAATATGACCGAAAACATAAGGCTATGACTTTCGAGGTTGACGAGAAGGCTTATCTTCGGGTTACCCCTCTGAAGGGAACCCATCGTTTCGGTATCAAAGGAAAATTGGCTCCTCATTACATTGGACCTTTTCGCATTCTCGCCAAGCGAGGAGAAGTTGCCTACCAATTGGAACTACCTCCGCACCTCTCCAGAGTCCACGATGTCTTCCACGTTTCTCAACTCAGGCGTTGCTTCTCGGATCCTACCCGTGGAGTGGACCACGAAACGCTTGATCTCCAAGATAATCTTACATATCGAGAGTACCCCATTCGTATCCTCGATCAGGCCGAGCGTACCACTCGACGTCATAATGTCAAGTTTCTCAAAGTACAATGGTCGCACCATTCTGAGGATGAAGCAACTTGGGAAAGGGAGGATCGTCTTCGACTCGAGTATCCCGCCTTCTTCCCGGAGGAACCCAAATCTCGGGACGAGATTCTTTTGAGTGGGGGTGAGTTGTCACACCCTAGCTAGTCATGCATTAGAGTGTTGCATCATGTTTACCCTTTCATCAGAAACTTGAAATGGGGATGACAGAACCCCCAGTTCCCCCTGAAACCAACTAGGGTTACTAAAAATAATCTTCAATGAACCTGAAATGCCCTTCTAAAATGCCCATCATTTTTGTCTTGGTTCAGAACCTCTGCCAAAAGTGGTCCACATTTTCCTAGGCCATCCTAGGGTTTTTGGATTAAATCATAAATATTTGAATTTGGGCATTTAAAATTATATAAAATATTTAAATGCTCAAATAACTCCAAACTAAAATGTTTCATGTTGGAAATAATCCAACTATGGACCAGGAGTAGTTTGGTGATTTTTGGTGTTGTCTAGGTATTTTATTAAATTCAACAAAGTTGCAGAAGTATTAAAAAAAACAGAAAACAGAAGAAAATGGAAAACCCTTACCTGTCGCCCAGCACCGGCCCACCTGCCGGCCCAGCCCAGCACCGCGCCAGCGAGCTGCTTGCGGCCAGGCAGGCAGGCAGGTGCTCGACGGCGAGCACCGCATGGGTGCCACGCACCTGCTCGCCGCCTCGCCGCCTCCCTCGCCCGGCTAACACCGTGGATCGGCCTCCCTCTCTCCCCCGAACCCCCCAAACACCCCCTCTCCTCTCCAGCTCCTCCCCCTCGCACGCCCCAGCCATGGCCGACGCCATCGCCGCCACCCCCTCGCCGTAGCCACGCCCTCCGTACACCCAACGCTGTGCCACCGTGTCCAGGAGCTCCGCCGCCGTCCACTTCATCGAGCTAGCCGAGCCCCGTGTGCTCGTGCGGCCCGAGACCACCGCACCGACCTCGCCTGAGCTCACCGTCGCCGGAGATCCCCTTCAACGCTGTCGCCGCCTCAGCTCGTCCCCGACCTCGCCGGTGGCCTCTACGGGAGCGCTGTGAGCCTAGCTACTCCTCCGACCCTCTCTCTCTCATTCCTGAGCCGTGTAGCCACCGCACAAGGATCACACGCCCGCACCGCCGCGGATCTCGTCGCCGACGTGCTTCCGGCCACACTCCGGCCACAAGATGGTGTCCATCTTACTCACCGAGTCCCGCAGCACCTAGCTAGCCACTCCACGAGCCTCACCGACCCCTCTAGCGCCAAGTTCATCTTCGACCGAACCCCGGTGGCCGCCAAAGTCGTCGCCGGTGCCAACTCCGGCCACCCCGACCCCAACGGACTCCGCCAAGAGCTGCGGCTTGTCCTCAGCTCCACTCCGGTGGTCTCCGCGGCCCATTTGGTGGCCGAAATGGCCAAAACCACTCCCGCCGCCGCGTCGGGCTCGCCGGCGGCTAAACGCCGGCGTCACTGGCTTTGACTTTGACCACGGGTGGGCCCTGGTTGACTCCCCTGAGTCAATGACAGGTGGGGCCCAGCCCTGTTAATTAAACAGGATTAGTTTTAATTAAACTTTAATTAAAATAATCACCCTGACATGCGGGACCCACTGTCAGGTTTGACCCAGACCTGTTCCGTTGACCTGCTGACGTCACACTGACGTCAGGCTGACGCAGTAATTGATTTTCTGGAATTATTCTAATATAGGAAATTCCAGAATATAATTTAAACTTCAAAAATTCATAACTTTTATTCTGTAACTCCAAATCAGACAAATTATATATGAAAAATGATTATAAAAATCCAATCTATCCATCTGTACTATTTTCATGCATGACTAAACAAGTTAACTTGATGTTTAATGCAGAACAAGGAAAAACACTTTAAAGGGCCATGTTTGAGTTTGAAATTTGAATCTTTGATTCAAATTGGTTCAAACCCTTCTGGTCTTAGTTGCATTAGCCCAACACACTCATATTGCTATGTTTCATGCATGCATCATATTGTTGCACATTGTTTGGTGATGGTTGTATATCGGTCTTCTTTGCGGCAGGATCTGCCCCCGAGGAGTACCGTGATTACCCTAACGAAGAACCGTATCAGTGCATCGAACCATCAGGCAAGCAACCAACCATTTGATCATATCGATACAATCCCATGTTCTCGCTCCTGCTCTCTTTTACTGCATTAAGACAACGTGTTCCAAACTGCTGTGTGCTACGGTAGTTGAACCCATTTCCTCTGCATGACCTGTCATTGCCACAGTAACTAGATGAAACCCACTAGCATGTGTAGGAGTTGATTGAGCCATATGTATGTGTTGTTCCTACCTTGCTATGCCTGCTATGCTTAGAGTCGTGTCAGGTCTGGTTCATCTGGGTGATGGGCTAGAGTGAAATGATTATGTCGGTAATGAGAGTGGTGTGGTGAACACGATTTGGTAAAGGTATCGATGAGAGGCCATGTAGGAGTACATGGTGGGTTGTTTCATTGAAGCCGACCTTAAGCACTGAGATCTGTATGTGTGATTTAAGAATCAGCTACTACCATGCATTGGGCCCGAAACCAATGGACCCTCTCGGCTTCTTATCCACCCTAGTTCTCCGTCCAGGAGTTGCAAGTAGTTTCTGGTGTTTGTAGCCTACTGGAGGCCGTGGACAGCGCTGACCGTAGGGGTGGGCTGTGATGCGGTAGGTACGTGGCCGGGTGTACCGAATACCCGTTAGGTATCTCGGGAACCCTGTTCACATCGTTCGGGGCCGTATGGGAAACCTCGGCCGGACTCCCTGCGGATGGAACCTGGATAGGCGATAAACCTGGACTGGAGGCTTAGGTGGTTAGGTAGGTCGTGGCCGACACCCACGTTGGGCTTCCGCTTGAAGGTTGCCGAGTACATGTCGGGTAAACGACGGTAAGTGGTGAGAGCGTGTATGAAGAAGTACACCCCTGCAGGGTTAACATGATCTATTCGAATAGCCGCGTCCGCGGTAAAGGACTACTTGGTTGCCTATACAGTTCATAGACAAGTAAATGGAAACTACTGAAAGCCCAAGATAAGTGTGAGTGCCGAGGATGGCTCTTCCGTAGGAAGACGGAGGCGGATCCTCAGTAGTGTATTGAAGTGGTGAGTAGTGGACTCGTGTGCGCAAAACCATTTCAAGTTGAGGTATCGTAGGATAGTCTAGCCAAGAGTCAAAGCTGGCTTGCTGCAATAACTCCACCAACCCTTCTTGACAATGTGCATGTATGTAGGATCTGATGTAAGTCTTGCTGGGTACCTTTGTACTCATGTTGCTATAATTTACATTTTACAGAAGACGCTGCAACCCCTTCTGATGGGTTCTACATAGACGTTGACATCAACGAGTAGGCTAAAGGCCCAGGTGGTGATCTTGAGCCTATGAAGGACCACGTAGTATAGCTAGGCCTTCCAAGCCTCTTTTATTTTACTAGTTGTCTGTACTCAGACAAGTTACTTCCACTGCTGGTTTGTATGACTGTATGACTTGAATGTTGGGTCATGAGACCCGTACCTTTGTGTATGATATGTATGGCTCCCTGAGCCTTAAATAAAGTACTTGTGTCATAGAGTCATGTTGTGATGCTTCGTTGTATTTGCACATATCGAGCATATTGTGTGTATGATTGAAATGCTTGGTATGTGTGGGATCTGACTATCTAGTTGTTTATCTGACTATCTAGTTGTTTACCGGGAAATGTCTCCTAGTGTTGCCGCTGAGCCATGGTAGCTTGCTACTGCTCTGGAACACTTAGGCTGGCCGGCATGTGTCCTTCTTCGTTCCTGTGTCTGTCCCTTCGGGGAACTGTCACGCATTGAGTACCGGAGTCCTGTTAGCCCGCTACAGCCCGGTTTACCGGAGTCCTGCTAGCCCAGTGCTACAGCCCGGACTCATTTGCTAATGACCGACATGTTCGAAGCTGGGTCATGGATGCCTGTCCCTGTAAGTCTGTGCCACTTTGGGTTTACGACTAGTCATGTCAGCCCGGGCTCCTTATCATATGGATGCTAGCGACACTATCATATACGTGAGCCAAAAGGCGCAAACGGTCCCGGGCAAAGGTAAGGCGACACCCGTGGGGATACCGTGCATGAGGCCGCAAAGTGATATGAGGTGTTACCGGCTAGATTGATGTGACATCGAGTCGGGGTCCTGACACCACTACTGGAATCAGGAACTTTGCCGTCAGCCAATTCTTTGCCGTCAGCTAGCTGATGGCAAAGAGGGTCTTTGCCATCAGCTTGAAGAAAACGGACGACAAAGAAGCAACTGACGACAAAGAAATTGTTTGTCGTCTGCATGATCTTTGCCGTCAGCTAGCTGATGGCATAGAACCTTTGTCGTCCGCTAGCGGACGGCAAAGAGGCAGGGTGGGCCGCTAGCGAGAGCCACCTAACGGCCACTTTCTTTGCCGTCTGCTAGCTGATGGCGAAGAATCTTTGCTGTCCACTAGTAGACAACAAAGAAATTGACCAAACTAACGCCCGTTAGCTATGCTCTTTGCCGTCTGCTAGCGGACGATAAAGAGATGTGCCCTATCTAACAAAATTCCCTCGCCCGGCCCCTCTCTCTCCACCTCTATCTCTCCCTCCC
>NC_057798.1:562240156-562359948 GCF_018294505.1 Triticum aestivum
CCTCGCCCGCCCGACCGCTCCGCCCCGTCGCCCCGCCTCGCCGCCCCGGTCGCTCCAAGGTGAGACTTTTTTCTATTTTTTATATTTAGTTTAATTAGGTTTAGTATAATTTAGTTTAGGTTTAGTTTAGTTTAGGTTTAGCTTAGTTTAATTTATATTAAGTTTCTGGTTTAGTTTAGTTAGTTTAGTTAGTTTAGTTTATGCTTAGTTTAGTTAGTTCAGTTTAGGTTTAGATTAGTTCAGTTTAGGTTAAGTTTCTGGTTTATTTTGAACATGTGAAATTTGTTTTTTTAGTTAAAGTATATATTCCCGCATCGACGACGACGATGCCTATCCCGCATCCTCGTCGTCGACTCAGCGGAGGAGGCATGCTCGATTAGAGGGACCATGTCTGAGACGGGGCTCCGCTAGGCTGGTACTTGGAGGTTCTACCTTCTGGGGGGCGCAGCTTGGTGAGGAGCGAGCCCATCATTGACCCAAACCTTGTTTGGTGGCAGTCGCGTCGGCCAGTGACTGTGCCGAAGCTTTTGGACACTGCAGAGGTGGTACATCACCGTGTCAGCGAGGAGGACAAGCACGTCCGTCGCTACATGGTTTCATTGGAGGGCAGGTTCGACAATACCTGGCAGGTTCTTCAGGGACCTCGTTGGAGCTATGATCCTGTGATGATTCCTTCTCTTTGGGTGTCCACCGCCCACGCCGATACCCGTCGTTCACTATGGTTCTAGTTGTATTAGCGATGCTATATGTATGATACTATTTGAGATGTATTAGTGATAATATTTGACGATGTACGAACACAAGAGATGATGTAGTTTTGCTTATTGAATGCATGCTAATTTAGTTTACCCGGGGACGAGCGGGTTAGGGGGTTCCTTGGTGTCGATGGTACCCTACATAGCAAGTATCGTCAGTGCGAGATACATGTGGCCGTCAGTGTCGAATACTTCATCCACGTCCCGCAAGTGACACAGGGGTCCTGCATCCGCAACAACAGTTCTCAGCGTCGATGGCGGTCGAACACCATCACTGTCGGCGTTCTGGATATGGGGTTATCCAGACTTGCCTGCCTGCGGCCCACCGTGTGGCTCCATTGATGGCCTGGTACGTCCCAGCTTCAGCATCAACGACTCAAGACCCTCGCGAGGGGCCAAGCCTCGCGAGGCGGACGACACCAAGACCCCCGAGGGGATTAGCCTCCTTGGGCTGGCTCTCGAGGGGCGGAGAGTTCTATGCAAGGTGCACCTTACGAGGCTCAGCTGACGTGAGCCATGACGACCAAGGCCAGGCGGGCACCAGCCGGCGCAGAGCGCCAGTTTCCTCTTCGGTGGAAGGGAGGCGAGCCGCAGGCGCGGAGTCCCGGGGAATTAGCCAAAGGTTTCCATTCTGGTGCAACAAGACCAAGACCGCCAGGACGGCAGGACAGAGGTCATCACCGAGCCCACCGCAGTGTCACGAGCAGATGCTTTTTGCACGCGAAGACCACTTTAGTTAGGATAGGATGTACTACTTGTCCCCTTTCAAATCTTGTCATTGTGGGATCCCTTCCCGCCAACATTTGGGAGGAGGACCAAGGCCACTATAAATAGGACTTAGCCACCACCATAAGGGGGAGGGAGAGATCGGATCCATTCTCACTCGACCACCTCACCAGCTCTCTTGAGCCCAAGAACACCTCACCTCCTCAGGCCAGTTCATCCACTGCACTAGTTCATCCTTAGCCCTTCGAGGCATTCCACCAAAACGCTGGAGTAGGGTATTACACCGCAAGGTGGCCCGAACTAGGATAAGCTATTGTGTTTCTTTGTCTCTTTGAGCCCGACGCGCTAGGCTTAGGAGGATTGCGAGTAGGCAGGCTGGGTAGGTTGAGATCTCCGCACGCACCCCAGAGTTCGAACCTTTCAAGGGTTTGCGGAACCCGTAATCTGACATTTGGCGCGCCAGGTAGGGGTGCGTCAGGGATCCTCTGCTCCGTCCGTGAGATCACACCATCGGCTTTAATGGTGGGCGCTTCTCCATCGACTTGACCGACGCGCGCCTTCGAAGAAGCGTCGGGGCTCCGCCCTGTCACCCCCTCCCTGTGGTGGGTGGAATGGTCGCCCAAGTTCAAACCTGACCACCCTCCATGCTACGACGACACCGCCGACCCCGCCGAGTTCCTACGGCTCTACGAGCTGAGCATCAAGGCGGCCAGCGGCGACGACAAGGTGAAGGCCAACTGGCTCCCCATGGCCCTTGTAGGAGTGTCGCGTGCCTGGCTGCTCCACCTACCAGAGTCCTCTGTGGCCTCTTGGGAGGAGCTGCGTAGCCTCTTCGTTGCACACTTCGGGGCGCCGGCGCCTCCTATCGTTGCAGCCCTCTTAGGCGGCTCGCAGGCACCACCTTCTGATCGGCATATCAAGGAGTTCTACCATTAAGTAAGCGCTGTCCAGGTGAGCTCGAGGGCTCCTCCGAGCTGGGCAGTGTCGAAGGACGACCTCACCTTCGGCCCAGAAGACCATCCATCGACCACGGTAGGAGAAGGAGCGCTCCCAATGCTCTGCACCCCCACCATCTGCAATGTGGCGATCACCAGGACCCTCGTCGATGGTGGATCTAGCCTCAATGTGCTCTCTGCGGAGGCGTTCGGCCTACTGCACGTGCCTCCCGGCCGGCTCCGCCCCACCAAGCCCTTCTCGGGGGTCGGCGGTGGCTTCACCCGCCCCCCGGGGCAGATCCGTCTCCCCTCACCTTCGGGACCCACGACAACTACCACACCGAGCTCATCGACTTCAACATCGCCCAGATCGACTAGCCATATAATGCCATCCTCGGATACCTCGCCTTGGCCAAGTTCATGGCGACAACTCACCTAGCTTACAACCTCATGAAGATGCCTGGCAGCAATGGTGTCCTCACGGTGGCAGGGGATACCAAAGACGCGATACAGGCCCTCAAGCTCGCCTTCAGGTCTGCAGCATCCGCGCTGCCTGGTGAGAAGAGGGGACCTGGGACCCCGGGAGTAGCGCCGGCCAAGATGAAGCAGCTGTTCTCACAAGACCGAGCCAAGATGAAGCAAGTGCTGGTCAGTGAGGAGGGGACGACCAGCGCCACCTTTACCATAGGAGCTAGCCTCCCTCAGGACCAGGAGAAAGCGTTGGTCGACTTCTTGCGCGCCAACAAGGACGTATTCGCTTGGGGGCCCAAAGACCTGGCTGGGGTCCCAAGGGGAATAATCGGGCACCACCTGAAGGTATGCCAAAACGTGCGGCCAGTGAAGCAGAAGGCCCACCGCCAGTCCACCGAGAAGCAAGAATTTATCGTCCAAGAAACCCGCAAGCTGCAGGATGATGGGGTCATCAGGGAAGTATGATACCCAGAGTGGCTGGCAAACCACCTTGTCGTCCCTAATAAAGGAGGGAAGGAACACATGTGTGTCGACTTCACCAACCTCAATAAGGCTTGCCCTCAAGATTCGTTTCCGCTTCCTCGCATTGATCAGATCGTGGACTCCACCATCGAGTGCGACCTGTTGTGCTTCTTGGACGCCTTCTCGGGCTACCGCCAGATCAAGATGGATGTGCAAGATATGGAGAAGATTGCGTTCCTGACTTCCTGCAGACACTACAAAAAAAAGACACATCTATGACATTTTGGGCCGAACGAATTTTTTTTTCTGTCATACTTATGACACTTCTTTGATGATAAGTGTGACAAAACCCAGTATCACCATAGATGTGGTGGGCTCCTACTTCTATGACAAAAAATGATGACAGAAAATGGGCTTCTCGTCCTGGGCGGGCCGGAGACGCAGCTGCATGACATTCTTTGGGCCGTCCATGATGGAAAAAACCGTAGTAGAAGCGAGGGCGAAGAAAATTTCAGGGAGTTCCCGGTTAAGGTGGCTGGTCGGGGGCCGAGCGATGCGCGTTTCTCTCGTACACGTACGCGCGCGTGTGCGAGGCGTTGGGCACTAACTGAACCCGAGCGAGGCGTTGGGCTCTAACTGAACCCAAGCGATTGCACTAGCTACGTTACTGAACCCGAGTGATTCCTTCGCTACTGCTGCTAACTAAAGCCGGTCGAACCCTGCTGCCTCCTTCCCTTGATGAACAGTGAGTGTTGTTGGGGGGGTTTGGATGAACAGTTCCCGGTGGGGGTGGATGAACAGGACCCTGTGGTGTTGCCTTTGGATGAACAGGACCCCGATCGAGCCGGTTAGGGCTGGATGAACAGGACCCCGTGGAGGGCTGGATGAACAGGATGACCCCGTGGAGGGCTGGTTGAACAGTAGCCAGTGGAGGGCTGGATGAACAGTAGCCCATGGAGGGGTGGTTGAACAGGAACCCATGGAGAGGGCTGGTTGAACAGTAGCCGGTGGAGGAGCGCGTGGTGGAGGCTGGACGAACAGGAGGCCGTGGATGAAAAGTCGCAGGTGGAGGCTGGAGGAGGTCGACGGTGGATGAACAGTAACCCATGGAGGCTGGAGGAGGTCGACGGTGGAGATGAACAGTATCCCGTGGAGTCCCATTTTGCGGTACGCCACACCCCTCTCGATGAACAGGACCCCCGTTTCGACCGTAGCACTCCAACACAAGTCTGTTTCCTCCGTTTTGTGGTACACCACACCCCTCCTGATCAACAGGACCCCGTTTCGACCGTAGGAGGTCCAATAGAAGTCCGTTTCCTCCGATTTGTAGTACGCCGAACCCCTCCCGATGAACAAGATCCCGTTTCGACCGTGGCTGGTCGAACACAAGGCCATTTCCTCCGTTGTGCGGTACGCCAGGCCTAGTTTCCATTGGCTGTTCCGTCCAAGCCCTCCCGATGAACACGACGACACATTCCGTTCCGACCCAGCCGGTTGGCTCCACATGAACACGACGACGCAGTTTCTCTTTCCGACCCAGCTATGTACACGAGCCCTGGCCGTACGTATGCACGAGTAGGTGTTCGAGACCTCGCCCCTATGTACGTATGTGGCTGTATTTTCTTTCTTGCACACTGGCCGTTGTACGTACGTGTACATGCTACGTGCGCGCCTCTACTACGACACATGAACGCCTCTACATCGACCAGTATGTACGTACACGTTCGCGACCAGAATGACAACACTACGCACGCTTCGACTAGGTGGGTCCCGACTACCAGGCACTTCCTTGCGTGTGAAGATGTAGCTGGTGGGTCCTAGCAGTCAGGGGGCGAATCGTTTTTTTGCCCGTAATATGGACGCACTTCCTTGCGTGCGAAGATGTAGCTGGTGGGTCCCAGCAGTCAGGGGGAAACGTTTTTTTCGCAAAATACTATGGCCCGTCCGGTAGGTCCCTGCTGTCAAGTGGAGGAATAATTATTTTGCGCGTAATAAGGAGCCAATTCCTTGCGGCTGTCGTGGACCCAGTTGTCAGCCTATCAACGTATAGTACTCTTCCAATGGAAGTCGTTTCTTGACCACGTTGACCACGTCGCGCCGAGAGCACTAGGGCGGTGGACGACGGCGAGGCCTAGGAAGGGGACGACATGGAGCCAAGGAAGACGCGACAGGGGATGCCCACGCGTAGAGGAGTATGAGGGTTCACTGGTTCGGCTGTAGTGTGAGGCTGCCGTCACCGCAGAATAACATGGGGTGCGGGTGAGTAGAGGGATGGCCTGGCCAGCCGTGGGAGTAGTAGGGGCGGTGAGGCCTCCGTGACATCACAGTCGGCCACGGGAGGCAGGAGCACGCGACATGACCGACGCTGGTTTGGGCGGTTGGAGCAAGAAGACCAGAGGTTGAAGAAGCACTACGACCGTTGGATGGACATCGTACGGTCACCGGAGCTAGAATCGCTCATATCGACTAAGTTGACAAAGCCCTCCGTCCCCGTCAACTTAGTTGGCCCACAAGTCATCATCCCACTATGGTGAGTCCTAGCTAGCAGGGGGTATTCATTTTTTTGTGCATAATAAGGAGTCACTTCATTGCGTGCGAAGATATAGCTGGTGGGTCCGACCTGTCAGCGGGGAGAACGTTTTTTTCACGAAATACAAAGGCCTTCCGGTGGGTCCCAGCTGTCAGGTGGAGGAGTAATTATTTTGCGCATAATAAGGAGGCATTTCCTTGCGTGCGGCCGTTGACCTAGCTGTCAGCCTCTCCTTGCACAATCTACTTCCTATGGTGTCGTTCATTGACCATGTTGACCACTCCGCGCCGAGCGCATCCAAGGTGGTGGACGACGGCGAGGCCCCGGACAGCAACGAGCCGGAGATGGGAAGGTGCGGGAATAGAGTCGCGGACGGAGAGGTGTATGAGGGTTAACTGGTTCTGGTGCGGTGTGGTTCGGCAGTCGGTGGAGAGGAACAGGAGGTGTGGAGGGGTGGAGGGATGGCCTGGCCAACGGTGGAGTAACACTTCACAGCGAAGCATGCTAACCAAAGCATCTAGCAGCAGGAGGCGGGAGCAGGTGGTCCCGACGGTGCTGGAGGAAGAAGACGAGATATTGAAGATGGATGCCAGTTGTTGGATGTAAATCCAACGGCTGACGATATCAGAATCATTTGTTGACTAAGTTGACAACGACTTGCATTGGCTTCGACCTATTGGCCCACATTTCAGCCTCCAAAAATGTGGCACGTCTTCAACCCATTTTTTCAGAATTTGTAGTCTTTTTTTGCAGGGTAGAATTTACAGTCAATTTGATCTCTTTTTTGAATTACAGTCCATTAGCTGGGCTGGGTGAACAAATAATGTAGCGTCCATGCAGCCCATTTATTTTTTTCCTAAAAAATTACAGGCCATTTGCACTTTCTCGAAATACACGATTTTGTTGGGCTGATTCTGTTTATAATGTTGGGTTGGGTCAGCAATGTTATCAAAAAATAAACAGGGGCTGAGCATTTTGTTGTAAATATATTTAAATAATAAGTGATTTATTATTATATTGGTCCTTAAATCTTACCAAGCTTTTGTACACAATCACCAGGATTTTCGTTGCAAAAAAAATCCAGGATTTTATTGTTAAGAACTTATTTTTATAAGTTAATAAGATGTGGGATATTGTTTTCTTACATATGTAATTATCTGTTAAATATATGATGACAATAACAATAATATATAATAACATATTTTAAATATATATAATATAGTTAGAAGGGATACATAAGTTGGACCAGGCGTTCCTATTTTTATATAGAAAAATAGAACAAACCTCTGCGTTTTCTTCAAAAAAAAATATAAATTGGGCTGCCGATGTTTGAGGAAAAATAAAACCTCGGATGGGAGGTCCATAAGCCGGTCGATACATGGCGGCCCTCAAGAAAATACAAACCGACATGTCGTGGGCTGCGCATGTTAAAAAAGAAAGCCTAGACGGGGCAGCCCAAAACCCAACTGATACTTGCTGCCCCAGTGATAATAAATGATACCTGCCAGCTCCCTGGTTTCGTTGTGAATTAATCTCCTATAGTAACTATGTTGAAGCACCTAAAAATATATAACTACATTGACAAACTCGTGGGCCCCAACATCAGTATAGCATTAGGAGGAAGTATTTTTTCGATGAGGCACTTGCTTGCGTACGGCCATAGACCTGGTGGGTCCCGATTGTCCGCCTCTCCACGTACAGTCCTCTCCAGATTCCTCTCGTTTGTTCAGCATGTTCACAATGGCAGACAGCGGCGTCACGGCGAGCGCACAAAGGCGCAGGAGGAGATCCGACCACCTGAGGAAGTGCCTTATTAGTAACGAAACTACTGAACTAGCCTAGTGGCCAAGTGACACTACCCGACAGTTGTTCCAGCCGTGTTCGATTCCACCTGTGCAGGTAAAATATCTCATTTTTTTTGCCTCTGCCTTTATTAACATGTGGGTCCCCATTGTCATCTACGCACACCACGTCCAACACTTGCCAAAACTTCGTCCCTTGTTTTCTCTGTTTTTCGGACACTCGACATTGTGTGGGTATTTTGAAAATAGCATATATTTTTGACTGTGCACATACGAAGATGTGCTATGCATGAATGTTGATCAGCATGATGTTAACTGGCCGGTAGTTCCATTTTCAACCATGAATAAAACTTCCAACATGATGTTAACCCTGTTTGAAAAGCCGTATAAATGCTCTGCCTCTGAAAGTTGCAGTTTCTTATCTGAAACTGAACTTGCAGTTTCTTATCTGAAACTGAAACTTGCAGTTTCTTCTCTGAGAATCACATTGTCTGCACTTTTATACTCCTATGAAACTACATTTTTTAAGTGCTAAAAACAGATCTCTAGAATTCATAAAATACTCCCTATGCTCAATACTGTAAATCTGAAATTCAAAAGACATTCATATCTGAAAGTACTCTCAAAATACACAACACAAAACACAATTCACAACCTGCAAATACTGACAACCCTAAGCTCCTCCTAACAATTCACAACCTGCCCGACTATTGAGCTGGGGGACAGTCCCCTCCTATTCCTCGGCGGCCGACAGCCGCCCCGTGAGACGATGTGAACGGCGAGGGAGAGGATGCGGGGAAGCATCGTTGGGCCAACTGCTTTTCTCCTCTTGTAGTTGGGTTCGGTCGACGAAGACTCCACCGGCTCGCTCTGGCACGACACCCTCACAAACGACACCCTGTAGATGCTCGATCCTTCAATCTCTGGTGGATGCTCCATGTGGGATCGATACTCCCACCACCGCTCCCTCATGATCGGATTCGGTGAATCTGTTTGCTCCATGGCCTAGAGGAGCAGCTCTATGTACTCCTGCGCGACTCCCTCCAGGAGTATTGCCGCCTTTTCGCTCTCTTGCAGATATTTGGCCATGGATTTCACCGTCACCGCTAGTTGGTCCTTGTTGTCAAACCAAGATTGCATCTCCAACATCCTATCCAGCTTCATAGGGTCGCCGTGTGCGATCCTCACGTATCGATTGTACTCCTCCATCGATCTACTTCTCCACGGCACCTTCACTCGCCGGCGGTGGTTTTTTAATGGAAGAGGAGAGGAGCAGCGCTGGTTTTGGATTAGAACGGGAGAGGAGCGACACTGGTTTTGGATTGGAACAGGAGAGGAGGGGCAGTGGTTTTAAAATGGAAGAGGAGAGGAGCGGTACTGGATTTAGATTAGAACAAGAGAGCAGCGGCGGTGGTTTAAGAGGAGAAGAACGGAAGAGCGGTGCTGGTCTTGGAAGTATTTTTTTGTTTTGCCTATTTTGGGTCAAAGTTTGACCATGTACTATATTTGACAATGAAAATGTGAATGCATGTCACCAAAAATTGTATCGTTTGGTTTGTACGAACGTACTTTCAAATTATATTATTTTTGCAATGTATAACATATATTTTATTTGCAAAAATCATGGTCAATTATGACCCAGAATAAAAGGGAGACTAGTTAATGTGGGGTCACTTTCTTAATTGAAGGGTAAATTGATTTTGATTTTGATCCAGTCAAAGCGCACCGGCCCTCTCGTCCAATCCTAAATCACTGCCACACGCTCCTCTCCCTCTTCTCCATTACAAAACCACCTCCTCTCCTCTCCATCATCTCCATTCCAAAACCACCATCTCACCTCTCTCTCTTCTCCATTGCAAAACCACCTCCTCTCCTCTCCATCATCTCCATTCCAAAACCACCATCTCGCCTCTCCCTCTTCTCTATTGCAAGACCACCGTCTCTCCTCTCATCTTCCAAATCTAGCACCGAACCACTCAGAAGGACATCTATGGAGAGGATGCAGCAACGAATCAGGAAGATCGCCGGCGGCGACCAGGCAAAGTTAGCCAGGTTGAAGGAGATCCTTACTTGGTTTGACAATGAGTGGGAGATTTCAAGGACGATGAGGGCCATGTGGCAATGTATGTGAAAGAGCAAGACAACAGCGATGAGGGCGGCGATGTACATGTACTCCTCGGCTGCAGTCACGCCGCAGTCCTTCGAGTTCAGCGAGTATCTCCTCTAGGCGATGGAGCAGACAGATTCGCCCGAGGCAAAAGTCAAGCGGATGTGGTGGGCGTACAGGTCGAAGGTCGAGCACCCAGAGGATAACAAATCGATCAAGTATGGTGTGCCGTTCGTGAGGGTGCAGAGCCAGCCGGAGCCACAGGAGTATTCGTTCTCCCACCGCAAGAGGAGGCCAGATGGCGCGACGTCGCTTCCCCGCCGTTCTCCATGGTTCCCTCGAAGCCCACCTCGTTTCAACGGTAGGGTTTAAGGTAAGCTTCGCACTAACCTAATCTTTCACCTGCTCATGCTTACAATCAGTGTGACAGCTAATGAAAATCATGCTTACAATCAGTCTCCAAGTACTACACCAATCACCCTAAAATAGCTCTGGACCTTTGGGTCAAAGTTGTCACACTGTGTACAAATAAAGAAAAATAGATTGGTGCTTCTTTCAGAAAAGAGTACTCCCTAGAAAACTGCCAATATAAGCTACTAGTACTTGGTTAGAGGATTTGCTGCCGAGAAAAATCCATCCACAGAGAGCGCCACACATACCACTGGTGGTGGTGGATGCCAATGTGTGCATGGAGCATGGTTGGTGTCGGTAATTTTTACTTGGCACACCTCGCACTCTGCATATATGCCGGTTCCATCCGTACATTTGTGCAGTTCCACCAAAATGCAGTTGAATAACCCTGTTTGCACAGATAATGAAAAAGCATGATTACATTATAGTGGCACTAGTTGATGAAACACACCAAAAAATAGAAGAAAATATTGCGATAGTATCATAGTATGCCATGATGCGAGGGTGAGATGGGCCCTGCGACGCCTCATATGGTACGCCTCATACTGGAAATTGTCCCAAGTCTCCCAGATACACCTTCTGCTAGTGATGAACATCAGTGTACAGCCGTAGTACAAGGAGGGGCCTTGAGACATTCAAATCTCTATTTTTGTGCAGATCAACTAAAATTAAGCACCCCAGTTTGCAGAAACGCTTAAACATTAACAATGGGACTAGTTGATGAAACATACATTAATAAAGAGAATCACTTTCTTTATCTACATTGGAAATGAAATGATAGAGAGGACACTCGCTCTATTTTAACTGTATTATTACTTCATTTTATCAGTAACACTAGGGTCGAGCAGGTGGCAAACGAGGTGTACCGTGCATTGTTGGTCGCAAGGATGAAGTCCGGGGGGGTGCTTAGACTGGGATGCTGAAGCTGGCTCTTTCAGTCCCTATCTCCCCCCTGATGTTTCTGTGGTAGCATTTGGGTTGTAATCCAAACTTGGTCGAGTTGGTGCTACGTCCCCCTGCATGCCTAGCTTATGTGGCAAACTTGTCTCCTACTAGTACTTAGTCCGTTCTAGTAGTAGTTGCATAACTTACTATTTACACTAAGATGTTGTCGGATAATGGTTCTCTATGGTTGGATTTCTTTAATGAAATCGGAGGGAACCCCCTCTTTCAATATATTAAAAAAACAGTGGCACTAGCGGTGCCAAAACATTGCCTCAAATTAATAGTGCCACTAGATTAAGGTGCAAAATAATAACATTACTGCTTTATCATGGCAGTGCCAAAACAGTAGCACAAGAGCAGGATCAACATGTAGGATCTTTGGCAAACGGTCAGACCAAAAAGGAACATACCTCGTGATGGAAACCATATCTGCAGTCAACGCCGTCATAGAAGGGATGACACCAGTCACCAACATGGATGATTCAACTCATGGGACCTTTTGGTGCAGTTCACCTAAAATAAAGCAATGTCCCATGATCTAGCTTATTCTTCTTCTTTTTTAAGAAGAGGGCTCCAGCCCCGGTTCCATTTCCATCAGAAAACGAAACCCACAGAGCTTATTCTCCATTAGTTGCAATAAAATTGAGCAACATCAAGGTTGGTTGTGAAGCTCCTGGAATGTTCAACTATAATTTGGATATCATTTGTGCAGTTCAACTAAGATCGAGCATGAAATGTATATCTCTGTTTGCACAAAAAAGGTGGAAAGGAGGGTGACTAACAAGTGATGAAACATGCATCAAATGAAAAGAAGCATGTTCCTTATCTGAATGGCAATCCTACAAGGACAGTAGCAATTTCTAAAGCAGCAGGATTGCTAGATATTAGTGTAGGCATTAGGATTAACTATGGCAACCGTTAAATATGACATTACTTTAATGGTGCCATTGCTTCATTTTACCAGCAACATTACATTAACAGCTGCTACAGAGTCGGTATTTGGGCACGGGGGAGTAGGCGGACCAGGACAGTTGCATTTCTAACAAAAAGAAGCAACTTATCTTAAGGGGAAATTTAGCAGGACATGAAAAAAGTGCCATTGATTCATATTACTGGAGGCATTACATTGAAAACAACATTGGTTTAATGTGTCCTTACTTTTAACAGTGAGACTGCTACATTTTACCAGTGGCATTACATAAGAGTGGCTCGGGGCAACAAACATCAGAACAGGATATCTGGGTTGGTCCCATTTTTGTTTGATATAGCCACCTTATACCGTGTCAGGCTAGCAAATCTAGTGCTGGACTTACTCTGTTGACTTGTCCCCCAGTCCCGACTTTCTTTCCTTTTTCAACCAATAGATCGGGTTTATATTGAGTTTGTACCGTGTTTCCCTTTATTTCCCTATTAGACCTAGAGACCAGTTGGATAGCCAGTCTCCGCTACTTTTTGCCCCCATTATTTCCTCTTTCGACCAAGTCCTAGATTCAGGTAACAAATCTTCCCCCACCCCCACCCCCTTTCTTCCTTGTTTGAACCAAGTAGTACTAGATTCGAGTGCATGAACTACTTTACCTCTTAACAGTAAAAATTTAGGTGGTTTTCGAACAGCCGATCGATCCTATCTACGAGGGGGCCTGAGAAATAGTAAAAGATACAAATGCAGCAATGTTAGGAGCTCGGGAAGTAGAGCAAGGCCGGTTTCAAAGGAAGTTATACCTGAGGATCGTCGGGATGCCGCTAGGTGGGCGGCGAGAGGCCGGATCTGCCCACACTATGGCAACAAGGAAGAAGGGGTCGGAGACCCTCCCTCGCCAGCGGTGCTTGGGAGAGAACGACAAGGCACGCTGATGGGACGCGCCGGCAGTGGGTAAGAGTTGTCACCGAGGACGACCACATGAACGTTGCACCTTCTCACCTTCCCCGGCGGAGAGGATCTGGTTGGATCAGTGACCAGCGGTGAATAGAGTGAGAGAGTGTGGCCACCGCTGTCGTGTTTAGATCTAGAGAGGACGAGACAGTGTGAAGAAAGCAACACTAGCAAGCAAGCGCGGAGGATCCTACCTATATAGTGGAGTACTAGTTTTCTTTTGTCTACCGGAGCTGGCTTGACCTCGTCAATGACTATCGAGAAGTCTTCATGCACATGCCCCGGAGGCGCAGTTGTCGTTATTTTGATCTGAAGCACCGGATTATAACATATAACACGAAAAAATGCCACATGACAAGAAATCATAACCTCACTGCCCAAAGGAGACAACATGAATCCCGACGGACAAACTAGACGAGGATAAATTAAAGATAAACTCGTAGAAAAGGGGTCCGTCAATAGATGTCCTAATTAACATAGCCGACTTGACCTAGATGGCAGCCGAGTAGTCTTCGTGCATGTGCCCCCAATGACTAGCCCAACTCAGTTGTCGCTGTTTAACCCTCACAGTGATCCGAAGCACATTACATCTAATTTTGCGAGATGACAAGAAACCTGTTTTTAGATTTCTCATCAGAACTGCAGCCGTGTACAACACAGCCTGCATGATATGTAGACGATAGCCAATCCAGGCATGTCTGCTGAAGTTTGGTCACATGCATGGACGAACTGATCTTCCGTGTCTTGCAGGGATCGTCCAGGCACCAACGTATGTACAACACTTCTCTAGTACTATCACTTGTCTCTCTCTTCTATTAACTCACCCGACTTGTAGGGCCGGGGAGTGTGCCTATGGTCGGCTCTCAATTGCGATCCCACATGTGTGTGCAAACACAATATGACATGCGTTCCATTTGGAGAGCGGTGTGCCAGACCGACCGATCGTCTGGGGTGTGATGCGAATGCGATGGGCGTGTTGTATACTCCGTACATGTGTACCGCCATTTTCTTGAGGCTTTGCTCCCTGGTGCAATCCATGGATACAAAGTATAGTGTACTATTTAAAAGTCAAGGGCGGGGCTTTTCCTACGCGGTAGGCGGGGCAGTTCTGCCTAGTCGGTTCGACAGAGACACGAGAAGATGAGGGAGTAGGCTGCTGCAAACGTAGGGATGTGTGATTTGACAGCGAGTTACTGCTAGACAGGTGGGGCCCGATGATTTGACTTGCCATTATCATTTTAACTGCGGCGCTACGACCGGCGTGAGTCTCCTGATTCCTAACCACCTCCATACAGGTGCCTCTCCCAATGCTCCACCATGTAGAGGCTGGCTCTTGCATGAGAGCCCACTCCACTTTTTCCTTGCCTCTTTCCTCCACATATGCAAAAATGCCATGTAAAGGGAGCTTATAGCCCACTATTGTACTTACTTGCTCCTACAGGTGCTAAGCTTGCCACATAGGCATAAAGTCTGATGTGGCAAGTTAATTAAGAAGAGAGAGACTAGTTTGGTGACCCAAGGAAGAAACGGTGCTAAGCGCGTGTACCTAGGTGAAAAGACAATTTTGAGTCTATAGCTAATTGAATGAAGCAAACTTAGCAACAAAAAACTAAGCACCTATGCATTGGGGACTTGATTGCTAAGCCATTTAATGCCCTTAGCACCTCATCTAAGCACCATTTCATTGGAAGAGGTCATTCCTTGGCAAATGCAATAAATACTACGAAGAAAGAGATAGAGAGAAGTAAAAAAACTCTTATAGCCAACCTTATAGCTAACCTTGTTGTAGTATGAGTGACTAAGTGATGAATACGTATGACATGCCAACATCAGATAGCCTAAAGCACCATGTTAAATCTCTATGGGCGCGACCGCGTGAGCGAGGCAACGGTCGTGGTATGCACGACCATGATATGGGCTGCTGGCAGCCCTTGGATCTGAGATCGAACGGTCACATGCTAAGTTGCTGAAAATTTGCAGAATAACCCTCCAGGATAGGATATTCACCAATAGGTCTAGAATCACGCCATGCAACCGTTCGATCTCAGATCCAAGGGCTCTCGGAAGCCCGTATCATGGGAGAATGGAAAGCTTCGTATCACCTATAATTTTCCCAACGCTTGACATGACATCGAAAGCCATTTAATTGGGCGTCGAGTAGACATGACATCTATTTGGGCCCCCATAGTATTGTGCATGAATCCATTTATCCACCAGGCAAGCCACTACCCTGCCGTTCGCACGCCCCACTCAAAATTTTTACAATCAAAAAACCGCTGGCAATTCGCTCCTACTTGTCCCCGGACGTCCTTTAACATTACGACAGTTCGCTCCTAGTCGTCCCATCCTTTCACATACGGCAGTTCCACTAATCCTAACCCTCCTCCCAAATCCATGGCGTCCCAAATCTCCATGATCGGTGGTGAGTACAAGGTTAGAACCATCATCGGCAATGAGTTCGATGTCATCTACACCCGTTCTTCTGCGACGGTGAAAGGATGCCTTGCTCGCTTCAGACACATGTTCGAAAACTCAAATGATGAGTGGGTCGCTGGGCTAGATGTTAAGTACACCACAGTCTTGGGACGAGAGAAGGATCTAAAGGAGGAAGAGAAGAAGAAGCCCGTTGTGATCCAGGTTTGCGTGCATGACTTATGCTTGGTCTACCACATATGCCATGCCGACGTTGAGTGCCAGGATTTTAAGAACTTCTTCAAGGACGAAAGAGTGAAATTCATTACTGTAGACTTTAGAAACGACATGGATGTCCTGCGTCAGATAGGCCTCGTTGTAGGCAACCCCTTCGACCTCCATACGGATTGGTTGCTTCCCTCTTGTGGTCAGCCTTCAATGCTGACCCTGGCAGGAGCCATGGTTCATCCTTCGTACGGTAAACTGGAGAAACCTCTGCACACGTTTCATCTTCATGCATGGTAGTGGAATGTACTAGATATAGACCACATCCACTACGCTACAATGGATGGTCACCTTTGTTTTAATATCTACAAGGGTTGGATCAAGAGCAAGAGCCAAGTGTGCGGTTCAAGCAAAGAAGTATCGGCCAAGAGGAAGAGGGACAAGGACGAAGTCGAGGACATGGACGAGGACTCCGAGTAAGGTGGCAGTGTCGTTGCTCATGGTGGTTCTAATGCAGTGTCTACCGGATTAGTTGCTTAGTTTAATTTCAGGTGTGCTTAGTTTAATTTGAGGGGTGTGTTGTGCTGAGCCCCTAGCAGAACTCTGTTATGTTTCTTCTCGTTACTTTAACTCTTCAGTACGTACATACTAGTATTTCTTACATTTCATCTTTTAGTTGGTATTGTACTACCACTCGTTTCTTCACATTATATACGTACAATATATATGGCCAACATCATATAGCCAACAGTTTAGTTGTCAAAGAATTTCAGGGTGCTTAGTTTTGCCAAAGAATTCCAGGGTACTTAGTTTTATTTGAGGGGTGTGTTATGCTGGACACCATTATTGTGACTCAAATCTATTTTGCCATGTTATAATGACATAAATACCGATGGACCAACATGCCAGCTCTCCCTCTATCTCACTATAGTAAATTAAAGTGTGGGGCCTACTTGATCCCAACAGCGTTCTTATTTTCCTTTAAAATTATTCGATTGGTTACTCCTAACAAGCGGGGCCACACTTATCATTGTGAGAATCGGCTTATTTTTTCATGTTACATGGTCAACGGGTTTGACGTGAAAATAACAATGTCTAATGGCATTTTTGAGCAAACATGTAACTTAATGATGGCATTTTTTAGATATCTAATTGCATTTTTGAGCAGGCATCTCACGGATCGATGGCATTTTTGAGTAGTTGTAACTTCTAATGGCAACACTGAGTAGTGATACACAACTAGTGGCATAAATAATAAGAACCCAAGAATTAAATAGGTATGCTAATTTCTTTATTTCTTTAATAGTAATATATGCATAATTTGGCGATGAGCGCTCTCTATATGTACCACCTTTTTTCTTTAATTTCATCTTGTTAGTTTTGCTCCATGGCGCAATCCATCGATACTACTATTGTACAATAGTATACATTTTTTAAAAGGCTAGAGGGTGGGGCAATCTAGCTTGGTCATTTTCACGAGAGGCGAGGGCCTTTATGATTTGACGGCTCATTACTGCTGGAGGCATGGCCTTGTGATTTGACTGCTCGTATAAATGTGCCGACGACCTGAGGAGGAGCAAAGAACCGTGCGGTATACTCAAGTTTTCCACTGGAGTAGTACTACGACGGAGGAGCACGAAACACGGCAGCCCAGTGCCATATGGCGATAAAAAATGATCTAATTTGCTAGTCATCTCATTGTTAGCATTGTTCTATTCATGCCTCGCAGAGTACGTGACACGTGCGGTGAAACACACGAAGCAAAAGAAGAAACATGGGAGCAAAATAAGAAGGAAGATTATCACCCTAAATGATCTAATTTGCCACCGAGTCGTAACTGCTTCTTCATCGCCTCCACGACCTCCATCTCCTTGCGCGTCTCCTCCTCCATCTTATTCATTCTGTCCATGATGCGGGATTTCTCGACGCGAGCCTTCATCATCTATTCCACGACCGCATTACGTACCTTGACAGCAGTCGGGTGCTCGATGCGGAGCTTCACCAACTCCTCCTTATGTTCCATGACGAGGGCCTGCAGCATCTTCATCGAGGAGCTACTATTCTCATGCAGCTTCTTCCAGCTGGCGTTCTTCTCCTTCAGCAGGTCGAGCTCGTGGCAGAGCTTCGCCTTGTCCTCCTGAAGTTGCAGGATTTTGCCGGTCACCTTCTTATCCGAGGCAATGCTCTTCTTCAGCAGCATCACCAAGCCGGCGGCCAACTTCCCCTGCTTATTGAGCTCAGCGGGCATGTCGTCGAGGCTCTCCTTCAGCAGCTCCACCAAGTCATGGATGAACTCCTTCTTCTTATTGAGGTGCTTATTGAGCTGATCGGGCATGCCATCGAGGGATAACGACTCCAGCGCTGCTAGCTCGGCATGTTCGCCTCCGCAGCTAGGGCGCTCCTGGGAGCCATCGCCTGCCCATGAGAGATCTTTTGAGGTCTCTGCATGGCGGCGAGCCCTCTTTTTTTCATAGCCTTGTTGCCGCTCCCCTGTTACGAGTAGTTCTCGACCTAGAGCTCTGCTCACCGGCCATGGCAAGGACGGACGAAGAAGAAGCACTTATGAGGAGGAAAGGTAGAGTAATTTTCGGTTAGGTAGTTCCCCTTTTTATAACCTAAGTACTAGCACTAGTACTAATACCTGCATAGTGGGAACATGTTCAGGTTTGGTACGTACTAGTAGGTGTGAGCAGGCTTGCACTTAATTGTAGCACTAGTACTTTCGAATGTGATGTGAACAAGGTAAAGATTAATTGATGGTTTTGGTTTCGAGGCCTGAAACGGCTCCCGATGAGTTTAGTGGAACATAAATTTCAAGTAGACTACACTGCTCAAATGCGTAAATATTATGTTACTGTCAAAATTGGCACAAAATACGAAGGAGACCAATGGAAGTACTACTAGCAACCCATGATTTAACTACTCGCATGCGCGCAGTGGAGTAGTAATGTCTTTCTTCCACCCTCATGTCCACTCAATTTGCATGCGTTGTATTAATTGACCATCAATGAAGTGAAGGAATTTACACACGTAAAATTATCACATGGGGTGGATCTTGGTACAAAATTGTGTCTGCCCGTGTACCCGCATGTGCGTGCGAGGGAATGAGTGTGTGCGTGGCGTGCGTGCACATCTTCACTTCATGCATGTACCGCCAGTTTGGCTTAGGGAGAACGAGTACATTCTTCTGGAACTAGTAGCATGTCACTGTGATCAATCCACACAAGGAGGTCGCGACAATGCCTCCACATGTGCCATGTGGCTTCATGAACTGTAAGAGAGACACTGTGTAGCGTGCCATTGGAATTCTAATTTACGTGTTTTGCACATACTCGAAGTACTAGTAAGGTAGACATGCATTGCACCCATCAGATTTTGCAACCAAATTATGAATAAATACCACACTATAGCATGTAAGCTCCGAGTCATATATGCCTTATGTAGACCTTCGTTTAATTCTTATAGTTCATCTCATTCAAAATCAATTAGTTATAAAAAAGCTAGGGCCTCTTCGATTCGTAGGATTTCCAAAACGCGGGAATAGGAAAAACATGGGATTAGAGTGGAATGTCGTCTTGAATCCTACAGGATTGTACAAGTGTTTGATTGTGCATAGAAAAAACGCAGAATTCTTTCAAAGAGGTTTGAGTGGATGGGATGTTTCCTATGAAATCTAGTGCAAATGAATCATATGGAAAAATTCCTATGGTTTACAATCCTACGAATCAAACAACCAAGATAGGAAAAATTCCTAAGGATTAGAATCCTCCAAAAATCCTTTGAAAATCCTTTGAATCAAAGAAGCCCTTAATATATTTTATGATTCATGGAATTGTGCATTGTAAAGCATAAAGTAAAAACAAATAATGGTAATTCAACTAGAAAAAAAGTTTGGGCAGTTATGATACGGAAGATTCTAGAACAGAGAACCACTGTTGTTTTGAGGTTTGTGCATTATGCTTAAGTTCAACCATGGAGTCTGCTAGATTGTACATGTGGCAAAATCCGGTGGGGGCTAGAAGATGGTGTGAGGGGCCGAGTGGAGGGAGACTATGAAGGAGTGCACAAGTGCGAGATCGATATTTAGAGAGAGGGGGCGAGAACGTGCGCTGTTGCACGCAATGGCGGAGCCATGAAAAAAATGAGCTAGGGGGGCAAGCATTGCTAATCCTTTACGAGGAGGACCAATTCATCAACTTAAACCATTTTTACCAGCAATTGTCTAATGATCACATTCATATTAGCCTCGATATATAGTGATGTTAGGGGGGCAGGGCCCTTGCTGCCCCTTGTCTTCGCCATTGTGCGCGCGTCTGAGAGATGAAGCGAAAGGCATGGATGATGAGAGGGGGACGTTGGATATATAATTAATGTGGGTGTATTAGCTATATATGCAATCCTATATAGAGAGGTATAGATTGATCAATGTGGACGTGGGAAAGAGGGTGAGACCTCACTAGATATATAGATTGATCGGTTTGTGTGGAAAACTATGAAAGACCTAGCTATATACACACACATAGAGGAACATCGATCGTTGCACATGCACGTGAGAGATAAAGAATGTGCGGTATGATGGAGAGGGGGATATGTGTGTGTGTGTGCCTTCATGGGAGACCAACCTGAAGAAAAAGATTGCATGTGTGCAGTGGATAATGCCGACTGGTAGTGTGTGTGCATGCATACACGAGAGAAAGTTAGTGGTACAATTATAAAGAGAAGACGACTGTGTGGGTGTAAAAGACTAGGTGAGGTCATAATTAATGTAAAGTTGAATTCAAACATTTGAATAAGAGATCATGATGTTTGAAACCCATGCATGCATGAATATAATGGAGATCTGCGCGGTGTGGTTTGGAAACGAGCATGTTGTAATGTATACACATTGAACAAGGTCAGACTGATTTGAATTGGAGATACCGATGGCAGACATTGTTTGGCCACATTGCGTCCGTGCATGGACACACTATTCTAATTGGAGATGATGGGTGGCTTTCGCGTCACACATCTATATCTATACCCCTATATATATATTATATTTTTTATTTTTTATATAGTGTACGGGTAACTTTAACTTTGAAAGATGGTTGTTGGATGATGCCAATCCTATGGTGCAGAGATGGCAAATTTGAGCACTACTGGCCATTGGATATCATCTAGATTCCACCAAATTTTGGCACATGTACAATCTAGAAGACTCCTTAGTTGAACTTAAGCATAATGCAAAAACCTCAAAACACAAGCACTTCTTCTTTGTTCTAGAATCTTTCGTATCAGAATTACCCAAATGTTTTTCTACATGATTTGCCATTATTCGTTTTTACTTTATGCCTTACAACGCACAATTCCATGAATCTTAAAATAGATCAGCTTTCTTATAAAAACTAGATGATTTTGAATGAAATGAACTATAAGAATTAAACGAACATCTACATCATGCATATATGACTCAAAGCTTACATGCTATAATGTGGTATTTATTCATAATTTGGTTTCCAAATCTCATGCGTGCAATGCACGTGTACCTTACTAGTCTAAATGGTGTTTGTGTGTGTGTTGTGCATGTTAAACAGATTGTACATAGTATATCATACATGGTTTGGATTTCGAACATCTAGCTAGAGCATACATGTACTATGATTTGAATTTAACACAAAATGGATACATATATTTGAATTTGAGATCGTATGTACATGTAGTTCGTATTTATATAGGAATTTACTTCTCCTATATTCATGTCATGTGTTGTGAAGATAATATTTAGATGGTTGAATAGCTAACCCAAGTACAAGCCCATTCAAACAGGGAAAATGTACTCAAATTTATTCCATATGCTAGACAATACACATTGTTTTTTTATTGTTGAGGGAAGTGCAAATTGTTTTGGTACTGTACACGTTATGTTTGTTGTCCCAATTTTTTTAGTTTTTTTTTGTTGTATTTGAATGCATTTCTAGTAATATAGTAAAACTGTACATGGCTCTCTCTAGTGATGAGGTGCGAACTGTCTTTTTTTGGGTACACGTTAATCTTGATCTCCCGAAATTTCAACCCACGCCTTGTTATGCCGAAATTTCAAGCTAGCGTCTCTGTCTATCATGCTGCGAAACTCCCGCCTCTTCAACCTACGCCTTGTTACCCCAAAATATTTAAGATATACCTTTGTCTTTTTGTGCTCCGAAAACTCCCTCCATCTCAACCTGCGCCTTGCTATTCCAAAATTACAACACGCGTGAAAACTCCCACCTCCTGTGAAATCCCAACACGCAAAATGCCCGTGGTACCCCTGAACCGAAAGAACCGCCTCAAATCGGTGGGGGTACTTCCGTAACTTACCCCACATTTCAGACAAGCGCGTCCCTAAGCCATGGTTCCCCACTCCCATCCCATCCGCCCACCCATTTGTACACCGAGGTCGTGGAAACCCGTGAAGCCCCACACCCTCCTCCGTTTGCCACCCAGCCGGAGCCTCTTCCCCGACGACGTCGTCCACAACAACACCTTGACGTCCCTCATCCACCGTAACGGATGAGGATCCGTCGTTGATCTCGTCGTCCCGCTGGGTCAGCCACCCCGTCCTCCACCTCCAAGGAGTTGCCCCGGTGTTCCCCTCGTCTTTCGCACCACCTCCATTCCCATGTCGTCGTCTTCACCTACACCACCGGAAGAGCATCATCATCATTGTTTCCTCGGATGAAGTTGTGGCCTAATCGGTGCCACCAAAGAGGTTGTACACTAATCGCCGCATTTTCTTCTTGATTCAATCTCATGGTGCCGCCGGCGCTCGGTCCCGAGCCGACACAGCGCGACTCCATCGACGGTGGCGTCGCCGGCCACTTCCTCCATGGTATCGCTCCCTCGGCGGCGACGTCCACATCAGTAGGAGTTGTTGTTGCTTCAGCGCTCACTCGCGCTGCTGCTATGCTCTTGCTCTCGGTCCCCTGCCTGGTCTGCTCTTGCTCTTGCTCTTTCTCTTGCTCTTGCTCGCGCTGCTGCTCTTGCTCTTGCTTGCGATGCTGCTCCGATTTAGCTACACTTTAATCGACTAAATCTACTTTTGGGTCAGTCGATTTTCAGGGGTTGGGAGCTCAGCGGAGTTAAGGAAGAACTAGTCGCAGCGGGGAGGGGGGCTCACCGGAGAGGTACGCCACTATCTACCTTAGGGTTTAGGGTGGGGGCGGTGTTGGGGAACGTAGTAATTTCAAAAAAATTCCTACGCACACGCAAGATCATGGTGATGCATAGCAACGAGAGGGGAGAGTATTGTCCACGTACCCTCGTAGACCGAAAGCGGAAGCGTTAGCACAACGCAGTTGATGTAGTCGTACGTCTTCACGATCCGACCGATCAAGTATCGAACGCACGACCCCTCTGAGTTCAGCACACGTTCAACTCGATGATGTCCCTCGAACTCTGATCCAGCCGAGCTTTGAGGGAGAGTTCCATCAGCACGACGGCGTGGTGACGATGATGATGTTCTACCAACGCAGGGCTTCGCCTAAGCACCACTACAATATTATCAAGGTGGATTATGGTGGAGGGGGGCACCACACACGGCTAAGAGATCCAAGGGATCAATTGTTGTTGTGTCTATGGGGTGCGCCCCTGCCCCCATATATAAAGGAGCAAGGGGGGAGGCGGCCGACCTAGGAGGAGGGCGCGCCAAGGGGGGAGCCCTTGTTGGAGTAGGAGAGAAGGAAAGAGGGGGAGAGGAAAAAGGAAAAGGGGGTTGCACCCCTTGTCCAATTCGGACCAGAGGGGGGGCGCACGCCTCCTTCCTTTTGGCCTATCTTCTCTATTCCCGTATGGCCCAATAAGGCCCATATACTCCCAGGCGAATTCCCGTAACTCTCCGGTACTCCGAAAAATACCCGAATCACTCGGAACCTTTCCGAAGTCCGAATATAGTAGTCCAATATATTGATCTTTACGTCTCGACCATTTCGAGACTCCTCGTCATGTCCCCGATCTCATCCGAGATTCCTAACTACCTTCGGTACATCAAAACACATAAACTGATAATATAACCGTCATCGAACTTTAAGCGTGCGGACCCTACGGGTTCGAGAACTATGTAGACATGACCGATACACGTCTCCGGTCAATAACCAATAGCGGAACCTGGATGCTCATATTGGCTCCCACATATTCTACGAAGATCTTTATTGGTCAAACCGCATAACAACATACGTTTGTTCCCTTTGTCATCGGTACATTACTTGCCTGAGATTCGATCGTCGGTATCTCAATACCTAGTTCAATCTCGTTACCGGGAAGTCTCTTACTCATTATGTAATACATCATCTCATAACTAACTCATTAGTAACATTGCTTGCAAGGCTTATAGTGATGTGCATTACCTCTCCGACAATCGAAGTGACAAATCCTAATCTCGAAATACGTCAACTCAACAAGTACCTTCGGAGACACCTGTAGAGCACCTTTATAATCACCCAGTTACGTTGTGACGTTTGGTTGCACACAAAGTGTTCCTCCGGTAAACGGTATTTACATAATCTCATAGTCATAGGAACATGTATAAGTCATGAAGAAAGCAATAACAACATACTAAACGATCAAGTGCTAAGCTAACGGAATGGGTCAAGTCAATTACATCATTCTCCAATGATATGACCCCGTTAATCAAATGATAACTCATGTCTATGGCTAGGAAACTTAATCATCTTTGATTCAATGAGCTAGTCAAGTAGAGGCATACTAGTGACATTATGTTTGTCTATGTATTCACACATGTACTAAGTTTCCGGTTAATACAATTCTAGCATGAATAATAAACATTTATCATGAAATAAGGAAATAAATAATAACTTTATTATTGCCTCTAGGGCATATTTCTTTCAGTCTCCCACTTGCACTAGAGTCAATAATCTAGTTCACATCATCATGTGATTTAACACGAATATTCACATCTGTCTGTGATTAACATCCATAGTTCACATCGTGATGTGAACAACACCCAAAGGGTTTAAGGTATGATCATGTTTTGCTCATGAGAGAAGTTTAGTCAACGAGTCTGTCACATTCAGAGCCGTATGTATTTTGTAAATATTCTATATCTAAAATGCTCTGCACGGAGCTACTCTAGCTAATTGCTCCCACTTTCAATATGTATATAGATTGAGACTTAGAGTCATCTGGATCAGTGTAAAAGCTTGCATTGATGTAATGTTTTTACGACAAACTCTTTTATCACCTCCATAATCGAGAAATATTTCCTTAGTCCTTACTAAGGATAATTTTGACCGCTGTCCATTGATCTACTCTTAGATCACTATTGTCCCCCTTGCCAAACTTATGACAAGGTACACAATAGGACTGGTACACAGCACAACATACTTTATAGAACCTATGACTGAGGCATAGGGAATGACTTTTCATTCTCTTTCTATTTTCTGCCATGGTCGGGTTTTGAGTCTTACTCAACTTCATACCTTGCAACACAGGCAATAACTCCTTCTTTGACTGTTCCATTTTGAATTACTTCAAAATCTTATCAAGGTATGTACTCATTGAAAAATCTTATCAAGTGTCTTGATCTATCTCTATAGATCTTGATGCTCAATGTGTAAGCATCTTTACCGAGGTCTTTCTTTGAAAATTCTCTTATTCAAGTATCCTTTTATGCTATCCAGAATTTCTATATCATTTCCAATCAACAATATGTCATCTACATATAGTTTCAGAAATGCTACAGAGCTCCCACTCACTTTCTTGTAAATACAGGTCTTTATCCAAAAGTGTGTATAAAACCATATGCTTTGATCAACTCATCAAAGCGTATATTCCAACTCCGAGATGGTTGCACCAGTCCATAGATGGATTGCTGGAGCTTGCACATTTTGTTAGCACCTTTAGGATTGACAAAACCTTTTGGTTGCATCATATACAACTCTTTTTTAATAAATCCATTAAGGAATGCAGTTTTGACATCCATTTGCCAGATTTCATAAAATGTGGCAATTGCTAACATGATTCGGACATACTTAAGCATCGATACGAGTGAGAAAATCTTATCGTATTCAACACCTTGAACTTGTCGAAAACCTTTCGCAACAAGTCAAGCTTAGTAGATAGTAACACTACTATCAGTGTCCGTCTTCCTCTTGAAGATCCATTTATTTAACTTGGCTTGCTGATCATCGATCAAGTCATCCAAAGTCCATACTTTGTTATCATACATGGATCCTATCTCAGATTTAATGGCCTCAAGCCATTTCGCGGAATCTGGGCTCATCATCGCTTCCTCATAGTTCGTAGGTTCATCATGGTCTAGTAACATGACTTCCAGAATAGGATTACCGTACCACTCTGGTGCGGACCGTACTCAGGAAGACCTACGAGGTTCTATAGTAACTTGATCTGAAGTTTCATGATCATCATCATTAGCTTCCTCACTCATTGGTGTAGGAATCACTGGAACTCATTTCTGTGATGAACTACTTTCCAATTCGGGAGAAGGTACAATTACCTCATCAAGTTCTGCTTTCCTCCCACTCACTTCTTTCGAGAGAAACTCCTTCTCTAGAAAGGATCCATTCTTAGCAACGAATATCTTGCCTTCAGATCTGTGATAGAAGGTGTACCCAATAGTTTCCTTTTGGGTATTCTACGAAGACACACTTCTCTGATTTGGGCTTGAGCTTATCAGGTTGAAAAACTTTTTCACATAAGCATCGCAGCTCCAAACTCTAAGAAACGACAACTTTGGTTTCTTGCCAAACCATAGTTCATAAGGCGTCGTCTCAACAGATTTTGATGGTGCCCTATTTAAAGTGAATGCAGCTGTCTCTAATGCATAGCCCCAAAACAATATTGGCAAATCGGTAAGAGACATCATAGGTCGCACAATATCCAATAAAGTGCAGTTACGACATTTGGATATACCACTACGATGTGGTGTTCCAGGTGGCGTGAACTGTGAAACTATTTCACATTGTTTTAAATGAAAGGACAAACTCATAACTCAATTATTTTCCTCCACGATCAGATTGTAGAAACTTTATTTTCTTGTTACGATGATTCTCCACTTCATTATAAAATTCTTTGAACTTTTCAAATGTTTCAGACTTGTGCTTCATTAAGTAGATATACTCATATCTGCTCAAATCATCTTGTGAAGGTCAGAAAATAACGATACCCGCCACGAGCATCAACACTCATTGGACCGCATACATCGGTATGTATTATTTCCAATAAGCCACTAGCTCGTTCCATTGTTCCGGAGAACTGAGTTTCAGTCATCTTGCCCATAAGGCACGGTTCGCAAACATCAAATGATTCATAATCAAGTGATTCTAAAAATCCATCTTTATGGAGTTTCTTCATGCGCTTTACACCGATATGACCCAAATGGCAGTGCCACAAATAAGTTGCACTATCATTATCAACTTTGCATATTTTGGCATCAATACTATGAATATGTGTATTGCCACGATCGAGATCCAACAAACTATTTTCATTGGGTGTATTACCGTCGAAGGTTTTATTCATGTAAATAGAATAACAATTTATTCTCTGTCTTAGAATAATCGTATCGCAACAAACATGATCTAATCATATTTATGCTCAACCCAAACACCAAATAACATTTATTTAGGTTCTACACTAATCTCGAAAGTATAGGGAGTGTACGATGATGATCATATCAATCTTGGAACCACTTCCAACACACATCGTCACTTCACCCTCAACTAGTTTCCGTTTATTCTGTAAGTCCTATTTCGAGTTACTAATCTTAGCAACCAAACAAGTATCAAATACTCAGGGGCTACTATAAACACTAGTAAGGTACACATCAATAACCTGTATATCAAATATACCCTTGTTCACTTTGCCATCCTTCTTATCCACCAAATATTCAGGGCATTTCCGCTTCTAGTGACCATTTCCTTTGCAGTATAATCACTCAGTTTCAAGCTTTGGTCCAGCTTTGGACTTCTTCGCGGGAGTGACAACTTGCTTGCCATTCTACATGAAGTTCCCTTTCTTTTCTTTTGCCCTTTTCTTGAAACTGGTGATCTTGTCAATCATCAACACTTGATGTTGTTTCTTGATTTCTACCCTCGTCGATTTCAGCATCACGAAGAGTTCGGGAATCATTTTCGTCATCCCTTGCATACTATAGTTCATCATGAAGTTCTACTAACTTGGTGATGGTGGCTAGAGAACTTTGTCAATCATTATCTTATCTGGAAGATTAACTCCCACTTGATTCAAGTGATTGTAGTACTCAAACAATCTAAGCACTTCCTCACTAGTTGAGCAATTGTCCTCCATCTTTTAGGCGAAGTATTTGTCAGAGGTCTCACACCTCTTGACACGGGCATGAGTCTGAAATACCAATTTCATCTCATGGAACATCCCATATGTTCCGTGATGTTTCAAAAATGTTTTTGTAGTCCCGGTTCTAAGCCATGAAGCATGGTGCACAAAACTATCAAGTAGTCATCATATTGAGCTAGCCAAACGTTCATAACGTCTGCATCTGCTCCTGCAATAGGTCTGTTACCTAGCAGTGCATCAAGGACATAATTCTTCTGTGCAGCAATGAGGATAAACCTCAGATCACGGACCAAGTCAGCATCATTGCTACTGACATCTTTCAACTTAGTTTTCTATAGGAACATATAAAAAACATAGGGAAGCTATAACGCGAGCTATTGATCTACAACATAATTTTCAAAATACTATCAGGACTAAGTTCATGATAAATTAAAGTTCAATTAATCATATTACTTAAGAACTCCCACTTAGATAGACATCCCTCTAATCATCTAAGTGATCACGTGATCCAAATCAACTAAACCATGTCCGACCATCACGTGAGATGGAGTAGTTTTCAATGGTGAACATCACTATGTTGATCATATCTACTATATGATTCACTCTCGACCTTTCAGTCTCAGTGTTCCGAGGCCATATATGTATATGCTAGGCTCATCAAGTTTAACCTGAGTATTCCGCGTGCGCAACTGTTTTGCACCCGTTGTATTTGAACATAGAGCCTATCACACCCAATCATCACGTGGTGTCTCAGCACGAAGAACTTTCACAACGGTGCATACTGAGGGAGAACACTTATACCTTGAAATTTAGTGAGAGATCATCTTATAATGCTACCGCCAAACTAAGAAAAATAAGATGTATAAAAGATAAACATCACATGCAATAAAAAAATATGTGACATGATATGGCCATGATCATCTTGCGCCTTTGATCTCCATCTCCAAAGTACTGTCATGATCTCTATTGTCACCGGCACGACACCATGATCTCCATCATCTTGATCTATATCAATGTGTCGTCACATGGTCGTCTCGCCAACTATTGCTCTTGCAACTATTGCTATCGCATAGCGATAAAGTAAAGCAATTATTTGGCGCTCGCATCTTATGCAACTAAGAGACAACCATAGGACTTCTGCCCGTTGCTGATAACTTCAACAAAACATGATCATCTCATACAACAACTTATATCTCATCACGTCCTGACCATATCACATCACAACATGCCCTGCAAAAACAAGTTAGACATCCTCTACTTTGTTGTTGCAAATTTTACGTGGCTGCTACGGGCTGAGCAAGAACCGTTCTTACCTACGCATCAAAACCACAATGATAGTTCATCAAGTTAGTGTTGTTTAACCTTCTCAAGGACCGGGCGTAGCCACACTCGGTTCAACTAGAGTTGGAGAAACTGACACCCGCCAGCCACCTATGTGCAAAGCACGTCAGTAGAACTAGTCTCGCGTAAGCATACGCCTAATGTCGGTCCGGACTGCTTCATCCAACAATACCGCCGAACCAAAGTATGACATGCCAGTAAGCAGTATGACTTGAATCGCCCACAACTCACTTGTGTTCTACTCGTGCATATAACATATACGCATAAAACCAGTCTCTGATACCACTGTTGGGGAACGTAGTAATTTCAAAAAAATTACTACGCACACGCAAGATCATGGTGATGCATAGCAACGAGAGGGGAGAGTGTTGTCCACGTCCCTCATAGACCGAAAGCGGAAGCGTTAGCACAACATGGTTGATGTAGTCGTACGTCTTCACGATCCGACCGATCAAGTATCGAACGCACGGCACCTCCAAGTTCAGCACACGTTCAACTCGATGACGTCCCTCGAACTCCGATCCAGCCGAGCTTTGAGGGAGAGTTCCGTCAGCACGACGTCGTGGTGACGATGATGATGTTCTACCGACGCAGGGCTTCGCCTAAGCACCGCTACGATATTATCAAGGTGGATTATGGTGGAGGGGGGCACCGCACACGGCTAAGAGATCCAAGGGATCAATTGTTGTTGTGTCTATGGGGTGCCCCCCTGCCCCCGTATATAAAGGAGCAAGGGGGGAGGCGGTCGGCCTAGGAGGAGGGCGCGCCAAGGGGGGAGTCCTACTCCCACCAGGAGTAGGACTCCTCCTTCCCTTGTTGGAGTAGGAGAGAAGGAAAGAGGGGGAGAGGAAGAAGGAAAAGGGGGCTGCACCCCTTGTCCAATTTGGACCAGGGGGGGGGGGCGCACGCCTCCTTCCTTTTGGCCTATCTCCTCTATTCCCGTATGGCCCAATAAGGCCCATATACTCCCCAGCGAATTCCCGTAACTCTCCGGTACTCTGAAAAATACCCGAATCACTCGTAACCTTTCCGAAGTCCGAATATAGTAGTCCAATATATCGATCTTTACGTCTCGACCATTTTGAGACTCCTCGTCATGTCCCCGATCTCATCCGGGACTCCGAACTACCTTCGGTACATCAAAACACATAGACTCATAATATAACCGTCATCGAAGTTTAAGCGCGCGGACCCTATGGGTTTGAGAACTATGTAGACATGACCGATACACATCTCCGGTCAATAACCAATAGCGGAACCTGGATGCTCATATTGGCTCCCACATATTCTACGAAGATCTTTATCGGTCAAACCGCATAACAACATACATTTGTTCCCTTTGTCATCGGTATGTTACTTGCCTGAGATTCGATCGTCGGTATCTCAATACCTAGTTCAATCTCATTACCGGCAAGTCTCTTTACTCGTTATGTAATACATCATCTCGCAACTAACTCATTAGTCACATTGCTTGCAAGGCTTATAGTGATGTGCATTACCGAGAGGGCCCAGAGATACCTCTCTGACAATCGGAGTGACAAATCCTAATCTCGAAATACGTCAACTCAACAAGTACCTTCGGGGACACCTGTAGAGCACCTTTATAATCACCCAGTTACGTTGTGACGTTTGGTTGCACACAAAGTATTCCTCCGGTAAACGGGAGTTACATAATCTCATAGTCATAGGAACATGTATAAGTCATGAAGAAAGCAATAGCAACATATTAAACAATCAAGTGCTAAGCTAACGGAATGGGTCAAGTCAATCACATCATTCTCCAATGATATGATCCCGTTAATCAAATGACAACTCATGTGTATGGCTAGGAAACTTAACCATCTTTGATTCAACGAGCTAGTCAAGTAGAGGCATACTAGTGACATTATGTTTGTCTATGTATTCACACATGTACTAAGTTTCTGGTTAATACAATTCTAGCATTAATAATAAATATTTATCATGAAATAAGGAAATAAATAATAACTTTATTATTGCGTCTAGGGCATATTTCCTTCAGGCGGTGGTCGCCAACGGTGGTGGGGTGATGGCGTGGGGATCGCCGGAGAAAAAGCTCAGCGCGCGGGGGGGGGGGGGGGGGGGGGGCTAGAGGGATGGCCGGGGTGGTGGGGAGTGTTTTCGGGGCGGGTGGGGTAGCGCACCGCCGGCCGCGGGCGACAGGGGGCGGCTATTTGGCCAGTGGTGGCTGGCGGCTCAGGGGGGTGGAGGTTGAAGATGAACTGCAGGCCCTTAATTTCGTATCCAATGGCTACAAAATTGACTGACCAGAGATGAAAAAGTCAGTCGAGTGACGTGTAGCCTTACCTCTAGTGTGTTCAATTTCAACAGTAAAATTCAGTTTCGATAGCAAAATTCAGTTTCGACAGTCAAGTTCAGTTTCGAGCGTTAAATTCAGTTTTGACAGTTAAGTTCAGAGATGAGCGGCTAATGTATTTTACATCTAGCACTTTGTGGTTATGTATTTTATGTCATCTATTGGAGATTCTATTAGAATTCCACTCAGGTTAACGTTGTCTCTTTTTTCCTGCTTCAGCCTTGGCGTCGTACAACTCATCGGAGTTGCTCCAACGATGAAACCCGCCATCACAGTGGAGCAGCACGTCGGGCTCCATCTCCAGACGCCTAAGATCTTCTTCCCCTCCTCCGACAGCCAAGTTAGTCGGAGCATCCTCACCGGCCAACCCAATCACGCTGAGATCGACATGGCTTCACCAAAGAGGTTGTACACTTGTTGCGTCTCTTTTTTACTCTACATGTTATATATATATATATATTGTCCACTGAGCACACGTAGTAACGTGAAATACGATTAATTTATCCTACTATATGATAAGCAATGAGGTACCAAGCAACTTAGCTATCGGTGATGGACTCTCTTGAACGCCATCATTATTTATCTCTGCGTGTTTGAGCTGTACATTTGTCGATGGGCCTGGGAGTTGAGCTAGTAGGGCACCGGCCTGGGTCCAAAGTAATAGAAGTAGCACAAAAATATTTTTTTAGTGTAGGCTTTTCCTTGCTCAAGCCTGCCTACTAGAATCGCTAGTGCTTGAAAGGAAAAGTGAATGAAAAACATAGGAATTGGAAAGTTTCCTATGGTACTACTTTTCATGAATTTGGTGCAAAGTAATGGAGCAAAGGAAAACTGTAGGATTTGTTCCTTTAGTGTCTCCTTGAAAGAAAAATCATAGGAATTTTAATTTCCACTTGTCCTCCTTTTCAAATTCCTATTCATGAAGCACAAGACTAAGAGATAGTAGCATAATAGCATTATAATCATACATTTTCTTGTGGTCTGACTTAATCTCACCATGCTTCTTTGCATCATGTGATCTTCCAATTCTTGTGAATCAAAGACCCAGATTGGCAGAAATCCTGTGTTTTTAAATTCTCTGATTTGCACGTTTATTCCTATCCTATTCTTGTCTATTTCCTATCCCTACATTGTTAGAATCCTCAAATTCAAACAAGCCCTTGCACAATTACTTTTGTTACAGATATGTGTCAAAGAAAACCTTGTGTGGTTTTTCCTGCTCCTGCGGCGCTGTGTTACACCCCAACTCAGCTGCTCCAACAATGGAAGGGTTCACCACAGCAGGGACCCGCTCTCCAGACTGTGTTTCGCTGCCTCAGATCTTCTTCCCCATCGCCGGCAGCCACGACAACTGCATTACCATCATCAACTGAGAAGATGACCTTGAGGACTACACAGGTCCGCAAGAGAGGTCGCACTCTTTCATGTCTGCTTACATTATGCATCGCTTAATATGATGACATGCTACATTATCGTCATGTTCACCTATTAGACTCTGAGTCAGGTCCAAACTAATGCTGAAACTTGAGTTTAAATGGTTGTGGGGTACATATTGGGGCAGCAATCAGTACTATCTGTCTACTATCTGGTTAATCTCGGGTGCCTACTATGAGTTTCATGTTGGGTGTAAACAAACATTAAAGGAGCCATTATCTGTATTTTTTTAAGTAAAGCTATTATCTACCTGCTATTGTTGGTTTTGGGTCTATCCATAGTTTGCTACCATCACTCTGGATTTGTGCATGCACTCCTTACATAATCTCACTATGTTTTATTCCTATGCATGTCAGTTATTATACACAATGGAACTGATCATGTAGAGCAAAAAAGACGAGCCTCGCATGGCAATAAAATTTCATGCAGACATCACTCCATGGTGGGTGCAAAGGCAGCCCCCCTCCACTCATTTTGGATCGTAATCAAGAGGAAGATAACTATTCTGAGGGGGATTTAGAAGGAGAAGACGACTCCTATTTACCCCATGAGATCTTCACTCTAACATGGCATGCTGATGTTGGTAATATCATGCATATGGTGCCTTGCATTGCTTACTGTATACATCAAAGATGTCATCTTCTTAGTTTCGACATGCTTTGTGTCAATGCCATCTGTTTAATTTCTTTATCGTATATGTGAATCATGCAATGCCATCTTGTTTAGCCAGGCATCATATATGTGAATTTTGCAATGCCACCCTGGTTAGCCAGTCATCTTATATGTGAATTATATCATGCCATCATTTTTTATTACGTGTTAAATTTGTCAACAATTTTAGTACATTCAATTACTCTTCCTGTGCATCAGCCATTCAGCACGGTCATGGAAAAATCTGGATTGGAAACAAGGTCTTCAGAGCAGACAATGCTATCTGACGAAGCGCATGTCTTGCTGGTTATAGATAGCTCCTCAGAGGAGGATTGAGAGATAGATGACCAGTCCTATTCCCCCCCCCGAGGTGCATGATCTAACTTGGCAGGGTTATGTTGCTCATATCGTGCATATGGTATCTTGCATTGCTAAGTCATTTGCTTAGTTTAGACATGCTTTGTGTGAATGCCACCTGTTTAGTGTCTAATTACCATATATGTGAATTATGCAATGCCATCTTGTTGCAAGACATTATATATGTGAATTATGCAATGCTATCTTGTTGCGAGGCATTATATATGTGAATTATGCAATGCCATGCTGTTTAGCCAAGCGTCATATATGTGGATTATATCATGCGTCCTTTTTTTGTATTTCTCATTGCTTTTGTCGACAATGTTTGTATATTCAACTACTCTTCCTGTGCATCAGCCATTTGTATTGGTGATGGAGAAATCTGGAGTGAAAACAAGGTCTTCAGAGCAGACAATGCTACCTGCTGAAGCAGATATCTTGCTGGTTACAGATAGCTCTTCAGATGAGGATTCAGAGGCACATGACCAGTCCTATTATCCCCCTAAGGTGTATGCTCAAACTTGGAAGGGTTATATTACTCATGTCATGCATATGTTGTATTGCAATGCTTAGTTTTTACATCATATACACAATATTGAATGCCATCTCCTTAGTTGACACATCATATATGCGATTGCCCTCTGCTCACTTCCTTAGTATATAAATCATATATTTGAATTATGCCATGCCATGATGTTTACATAGACATCATGTATCTGAATTATGGCATGCCAACCCATTTTCTAAAGACATAATATAGTTATATCATCTCATCATGTTTACATAGTCATCATATTTTAAATTATGTCATTCTATCCGTGAATTATATCATGCCATCATGTTTCCATCGACGACATGTTTGTGATTTATGGCATGCCAACCATTTTAATAGACACATCGTATAGTTATATCATCTTATCTTGTTTACATAGTCATCATATGTTGAAGTATGTCATTCTATCCTGTTTAGTTAGCCATCATACATGTGAAATTGTGTCATGCTGTCATGTTTAATGAGCCATCATATATGTGAAATTATGTCCTGCTATTCTGTTTGGTTAGACAACATAAATGTCAATTATTTCATGCCCTGTTTTCTTCCCTACTATCCATTGCACCTGTCTATCTTACAATGTCTATACATTCAATTACTTTTCTTGTTTATCAGCCATTTCAATTGGAGGGGTTGATGGCAGTATCTGTGGGAGTAAAAACACGGTCTTTAGAAAAGATCGTGCTACCTGTCGATGCAGATAGAACCACAGTTGTACTTGCCCAAGAACCTGCCCCACCATACATAACCCAGACTCATGCAGATTGTACCCCTACACAGTTGGACAGAGAACCAGCTACACTCCTTCTAACCCCAACCCCAACAGATAGTAACCCAGTACCCGTTGACACATCACCATGTCCACCACAGAGCACCCAAACACGAGCAGTTAGTAAGGCAACTGCAGTGCCCAAAGCATGAGGACCACCACTCCGACCCCTAAGTCAACGCTTAAAGCAGAAGAAGAATTGTTCTCAGGCCAGGTTCCGTAGCTATGGTTCATACTACTTTGCTCTTGCATCACTGTATTTACTCATACCAACTAATTTCAAATTTGAAGGATGCAATTGAAACTCCAATGGTGCAACATGTATGTTTTAAACCTGTTTCTTTAATGTGTTTGCTGTTGTAACTTGCTCTATGTTGATTTCAGTTTCAATAGAATAAAAATTTATGTTCTCATGCCATGCACATTACAAGTGTTGTTATTGCTGTGTAGTTTCCCACACTTATATTCTGTCTATGCTGCTTTGTCTTAAATAGATATGATTCAAACTGTATCTATCTTGATTTGGCAACATAAACTAGAACGATATAGACCATACAGTGACCATACTACACATAGATATATGTTTGTTTCATGATGTTATCCTATCCACCTTACTACTGAATTGGTTTACCAAAATGAGTTTCATATACTACATTGTAAACCTGTGATGTGTTTGTTTGTTTCTCTTTAGAATGCGGATAAAATATTGGAGAAGAGTACCCCGTTATGCAATGGTAAAGGAAGTAATGCAGATAAGGTTCAAGATAGTGAGACATCCCTATTGGTCTCCAAGAAAGCTGATAAAAACTATATTGAAGACACTGAGACAACCCGAAAATCCTATCTTGATGTAGTGTTCGAGTTACTGGCTACTACTACTGGCACCAGCTCTTCGAACTTGTTGCCTGAATCAGTTCGGCTTCTAGAGTCTCAACTTCAAGTTGAAAGACATCGACTAGATGTTATGCAACACGAAGCCGAAGGACTGAGGAAGTCCCAGCAGAATTCAGATGCATACTTTCTGGTGCAACAACAAGTGCTGGAGGATTTAAGCGCCAAACAAGAGAAAGTTAATAAGCTTGCTAAGCATCTTGCCAGCATTATGGGTACCCAGGATATTGGTTCTTGAGCTCTTCTAAAGTGGTTTTAGTTCTGGACTTGTTTTGCTACGGCGTTTATATGCTACTTTGTTCCTATATTTGCACTGGTGGCGAACTTTGATGCCTAATGGATGTATGTGTAATAGCCGTGATAGCCTAGCGTAAGTTGCTTGCTTATTTATTTCCTTATTGTCTTGTTTATTTGTTTGCGTGTAGTCAGTGCAGTTCTTTTTCTGCGGTTTGCTAGTGGCTGCAATAACCTATTTTTTAAAACTAGGCCACAATAACCATGGGCTACATATTTACTGTAGTTACCATGGCCCTCCTACGGGACGTAGAAACAATGGGCCTTCTAAGTGACATAGAAACAATGGGCCTTCTACGAGGCGTAGAAACAATGGGCCTTATACGGGTCGTAGACACAATGGGCCTTCTATGGGTCGTATCATCAATGGGCCTTCTACAAGCTGCATGATCGGTTAGCCAAACATGGGCCAATAACATACCGCATTATGGTCGTAAACGGGCTAGAGTTGGAATCGTCCGTTCATGGGCCGACCATAACGGGTCGTCGTTAATCGGCCGCATTTGATGACGCTATGAAAACAGCCCAACGTATTAACGGGCCACAAATGAGCCGACTGTAACCACGGGCTGAATTTGCCCCACAAGCAGAAAATGACAGTAACGGGCGGTAATTAAACTAATGCTGGAAATGAGCCCAAGAATAAATGGGCCCTGAGAAGGCCGAAAGATAACATGGGCTGGAAACGGCCCAACGAAATAACGAGCCATTAATGGGTATAAAGTGATACACTGATCATTACGGGCCAGTTTCACCACGAGCCGCTAATGGGTATAACGTGATACACTGTTCATTATGGGCCAGTTTCACCATGGGCCATTAATGGGCCAAGAGTTACAAAGGGCCTCATATGGGCCAAAAGACGTCATGGGCCATACATGGGCCGGAAGTTAAACGGGCTTGAATTATATTGGACGGCCCAGATGACGCTACTGGCCCTAATTCAGATAGGTCATAACGGGCCCTGGGTTAGCGGGTTGCAAATGGGCTATATGCGAACATGCCATTGACAAGCTTTCCATTTGCCGGCCCGCCACCTTTCCAAGTCAAACAGGCCGGCCTTTTCACAGGAATGGGCCTCTGTTGGGCCGTGCCATGTGTCGATGTATCATAGGCGCCTTTGGTCCAATGAGTGGATGACATCTGCCCCAACGATGAGCCGACACATGTTTCCTCCAGCCAATGATGATTTTACACGTGGAAAATCCCCATTGGTCGGGGCTGTTAATTGGTTATCGGATCCAAAACCGGACCCGATAGCTTAATGACGTTCTGTTACGGTGGATGCCACGTGTCGGTCACCCTTGACGAAAGCACTTCTATGACGCGTGATTTATCGTCATGGGAGTGGACACTTCCGTGATGATAATTTTGGTAATGTCATGGAACACTTCTACGACATCACATGTATGACTATCTTGATTCTGTCATAAAATCATCATGGATGTACATGCATGACAGAAAACGTGACCTACTGTGACAAACATGTATCATCACAGAAGTGTATTTTTTGTAGTGGGAGTGTACTGCTACACCTGCATGCCCTTCGGGCTGCGCAATGCTGGGGCTACCTTCTAGCGGGTGATGCATATCGCCCTGGGCACGCAGCTCGGGAGAAACGCGGAGGCTTATGTTGATGACATAGTAGTGAAGTCTCGGGAGGCTGGGACCCTGATAGCAAATCTGGAGGAGACATTTACCAGCTTGCGCAAGGTGGACCTTCGGCTCAATCCCGAGAAGTGTGTATTCGGGGTCCCCTCTGGCAAGCTGCTAGGCTTCCTAGTGTCACACAGAGGGATCGAGGCCAATCTAGAGAAGGTCAAGGCAATATAATACATGAGCCCCCCGCATACCCTAAAGGAGATGCTGAAGCTGGCGGGCTGCGTAACCTTGTTGGGGCGCTTCATCTCCAAGCTGGGGGAGCGCGCCCTCCCGTTCTTCAAGCTGATGAAAAAGAAGGAGCCGTTCGAGTGGACCCCTGAGGCGGACACAGCCTTTCAAGACCTCAAGAGATACCTGACCAACCCACCAGTGATGGTGGCGCCGCGCCCTCTTGAGCCCTTGGTGCTCTATATGGCAGCCACCCCTCTATCAGCCAGCGCCGCCCTGGTGGCGCTAAGGAAGGAGCGCCCTTCCAAGGGCTCTTTGCAGGGTGCTCAACCACCGAGCAAAGTGCATCATCCTCAGGACATCGCACCCGGGGCCTCGTCCGACTAAGCGGCCAACATTCCTCCTGAGGCCGTGATTGACCCCTCAGCTGGGGGGGGGCTCCTAAGGACGGTCCTCACAAGACTGCCGAAGGATCGCGTCCTCAAGAAGAACAAGACTCCACCGGTGCCTCTCCCCTCATCAAGCACCCTGTCTACTTTGTCAACACGGTGCTGAGGTAGGCACGGGCACGTTACCCCATGCCTCAAAAACTCTTGCTCACGCTCTTCGTCGCCTCCCGAAAGGTGCGCCACTACTTCCAAGGCCACCCCATCAAAGTCATTTCAGCATACCCACTGGAGAGGGTGCTCCGAAGCCAGAACATCGCCGATTGAGTTGCAGAATGGAACATCGAGCTTCAGGCATTCCATCTCGAGTTCAGCACCACCAAGGTCATCAAGGGTGCGGCCCTCGCTGACTTCGTGGCCGAGTGGACTGACATCCCTAACCACGGGGTGAGCGAGGACTGCTCCCTCTTACCTGGGGACGAGGAGCCAGACGGGTGGATCATGTACTTGGATGGAGCGTTCACACGACAAGGCGCGGGAGCAGGGGCCGTCCTCATCTCACCCGCCAAGGACAAGCTCTACTACGCGGTACAACTCTGTTTCCAGTAGGGCAAGAAGGTCTCCAACAACATCATGGAATTTGAGGGCTTGCTCGCCGGTCTCAGGGACGCAGTGGCACTGGGGGTGAAGCGCCTCACCATCAAGGGCGATTCCCAGCTCCTCGTCAACTTCTCCAACAAGGAGTACACGCCCAAGGACAAGCACATGGAAGCATACCTAGAAGAAGTAAGCAAGATGGAGAAGCGGTTCTTAGGCTTGGAACTGCAGCACGTGCCGCAAGGAACGAACAAGGAGGCGGACGATATCGCCAAGAGAGACTCCCGAAGGCTCCTCCAGGAGTCGGGAGTGTTTGAGGAGCGGATCTTCAAGCCATACGCGCCCCCCACGAATCCAACACCACCTCAGGAGGATCTACCTCAGGTGCCGATGACTGGCACCCTAGCATGCGGCCATCCCTCAGGGGCCCACCTACTGCTTGCGCTCGAGCCTCAGGAGGGGTGTTGGACTGAGGAGTTCAAGACGTACCTGCTTCAGGGGATCCTGCCAGAGAAGTAGGAGGATTCCGAGCGCGTGGCTCGTCAGGCCACCGTGTACTGCATCCGTGATGGTGAGTTATACCGCAAAAGTCCCAATGACATTTCATTGTGATGCATCTCCAGGGAGCAGGGACTTGAGCTGCTAGCGGACATACATGGTGGAGACTACGGGCATCATTCCTCATCACGCACTCTAGTGGGCAAGGCATTCCACAACGGCTTCTACTGGCCCACTGCGCTCAACAACGCCACAGAGTTGGTGCGTTCCTGTGAAGCATGCCAGTTCCACACCAAGAAAATTCACCAGCCCACGTAGGGCCTCCAGACAATCCCGCTCAAATGGCCGTTCGTGGTCTGGGGGCTGGATATCTTGGGGCCATTCCCTCGAGCGCCAGGGGGCTACCGCTACCTCTACGTCGCCATCGACAAATTCACCAAATGGGCGGAGGTAGAAGCTGTTTGCTCCATCCCAGCTGGATCAATTGTCAAGTTCATCAAGGGCATTGTGAGCCGGTTTGGGGTTCCTAACTGCATCATCACCGATAACGGCTCACGGTTCACTAGCAACCTTTTCAAAACATGCTGTGCTAACCTTGGAACCCAGATATGCTACGCCTCAGTGGCACACCGCAGGAGCAACGGCCAAGCCGAGCGTGCCAATGCCGAGGTCCTGAAGGGCCTCAAGACAAGAACCTTCAAGAAGAAGCTTGAGGCCTGCGGCAGGGGCTGGCTCGATGAGCTCCAGTCCATGCTGCGGTCCATCCGCACCACTTCAACGAAGCCAATGGGAGAGACGCTGTTCTTCCTCGTCTATGGAGCAGAACCGGTTCTCCCACACGAGGTCAAGCGTCGCTCCACACGGGTCCTGGTGTTCGACGAGGCGCGTCAGGACGCCACGTGGGGGATGGATCTTGTGCTGGGGGAGGAATGCCGTCGTCAAGCCTCGATTCAGGCGGCAAGGTACCAGCAGGCACTATGGCGGTATCTGTCGGTGTTCTGGGAACGGGGGTCCCCAGATTTGCCTGCCTGCAGCCTACAGCGTGGCTTGAGTGGTGGCCCAGTGCGGCCCATCTTCATCGACTCAGGCTCAAGACCCTCGCGAGGGGCCAAGCCTCACGGGGCGGACAATAGGAGGCTTCCTCAGGAGCGGCCTCGCCAGGCAAAGCTCGCGAGGAGGCGGAGAGATCAAGGTGGGGGTACCTCGCGAGGTGCTCATGACGCAAGCCATGACGATCGAGGCCAGGAGGGCGCCAGGCGGGCGCCGGCCTGTCTAGTGTCCTTGTTTCCTCTTTGGTGAAAAGGGGGAAAGCGCAGGCGCGGAGTACCAAGGCGTCAAGTAAAGGTTGCCATTTCAGTGCAACGAGACCAAGACCAGCAGAGCGGCAGGACGGAGGTAACCATGGAGCCCAAGACGGTGTCATCACCAGAGCCTTTGGCAGTCGAAGACCAACTTTAGTCAAGATAAGCTGTACTAGATGTTCCCCTTCAAAATGGCCGTTGTTGGCGCCCTTCTCGCTCAATATTTGGGAAGAGGACCAGGGCCTCTATATATAGGCCTGGCCACCACAGTAGGAAAAACAACTCGACCAGTCAGGGGGGAACGGATCTCGAACGACGGCTCATCTTGAGCAAGCTGGGATAGAATCCTTCCCAAGCAGAGCACCACCACAAGAACACCCCTCGGGAGGCTGTTCTCCCTTGTACTGTTCATCATCAGCCCTTGAGGCAATCCACATACCACACACTGGAGTAGGGTATTACACCACAATGGTGGCCTGAACCAGTATAAACCTCGTGTCCCTTGTATTGTTCATCGTGTAGTCTAGATTCTCAGCGAGGCATTGGGAGGTGGATCGGTAGGAGAGAGATCTTCGCGCGCACCCTAGAGTTCGAACCTTGAGGGTTTTGCCGGAACCCAACATCCAACATTTGGCGCGCCAGGTAGGGGTGCACCGGAATCTTTTCTTCCGCCGTCTCGCGTCCCGTCGTTCGTCGCGTCCATGGCTGACGCTCGCCGAGCTCGTGCCGAGCGTCGGGCTGCCCTTGCTGCCCATGTCGCCCAGACGGCTCCCGTCGGTGGGCCTCCCCGTCACCTACCACCCACGCCGCCACCGGCCTGGCGGGGAACGAGCAGTAGGCATCGTCGCTGCATCCCTTGATGCGGCGGGAAGGCCGCACCGCCACCCCGTCGCTGACTCCAGCTGGCTCGTCATCGCACGCCCGTCGCGCTCCTGCAGACGTGCACGCCGCATTGCTCCTGGCGCGTGAGCTCCTGCACTACCATCTTGTCGACGACCTCTACGAAGAGTGGCTCGCTCGCATCACCGAGCTCGTCAGCGCCGCAGGGGGCTCCCCTGCACCGTCCATCTCGCTGCCTCGCCCTCCGTCCTGCGCGGGTAATGCAGCTCCGGAGGTGCCTCCGCCACCTCCTCCTCAAGAAGGTGCCCTGGCTCCTAGGCGTGCGGCCCCTGGGCGAGACCCACCGCGCCCGGCGCCTGCGTAGCAAGAAAGGAGCTGCCAAGAGATCCCTCGCCCCCAAGAAGGCGCTCGCGTGCTCCCCACACCGGTGCGCCATGATCACGTTCCTGCACCAGCGTGTCAAGACCCCGCGCTGCTCCTGTCGGCAGCACACGGGGACCCCCAGGATCCAGCCCCGCGCCAGCAGAGGCCCCCAATGGCTACCGTAGGCTGCCGCGCCTTCACAGCCGAGCTACGCAGCCTGGCCTGACCGGGAAAGTTCAAGCCGGATCTGCCTTCTCGCTACGACGACACCACCGACCCCGTGGAGTTCCTCCAGCTCTACGAGCTGGGCATCGAAGTGGCCAACGGGGACGGAAAAGTCATGGCAAATTGGTTCCCCATGGCGCTCAAGGACGGTGCCCACACCTGGCTCCTGAATCTGCCTCCCAGCACGATCTCCTCGTGGGACGAGATGCGCACCCTCTTCATCGCCAACTTCCAGGGCACTCACGACCGGCCCCCGGCCATGAGTGACCTGCGCCGCATCAACCAGCAGCCAAAGGAGATCCTGCAGAAGTACATCCAGCGCTTCAACAACGCTTGCCTCAAGATTCCCAAGGTGACTGAGGAGGCCATCATCTCAACCTTCTCTGATGGAGTCCGTGACATCAAGATGAAGGAGGAACTGGCGATCCATGAAGATCTGTGCACATCTCTAGAGCTGTTCAACCTGGCGACCAAGTGCGCAAGAGCTGAGGAGGGACGCCTCTCCCTCCTCGAGCTCCCAGCCACTGATCCTGAAGAGAAGAAGTCCAAGGCCAAGGATGTGAAGCGCAAGGGATCAGTTGTGCTCGTGGCAGAGCCAGACACGAAGCATGGCAGGGATCAACCAGAGTCGTCCAAGGGCAGTCGGTACTGCGTGTACCATGACCTCCACACCCACAACACCAACGAATGTCAAGAGCTCAGGGCTGTACAAGAAGGACGTGTCGGCCGACGCTCCGAGTGCAGCGATCAAGGCTATGGCCGAGGAGGAGGAAGATGTGGAGGACGATGGGAAGATCGTGGCCCTCGCCAAGGGTGGCGTGACTGGCCTCGCGAGGACCGCTGGCAGGACCAGCCTCGCGAGGGGGCTTGGAGGGATCAGCCTCGTGAGGATCGCCCGCATGGCAACGCAGGCCTCCCTCCTCTACCACCACCACCAAGGAGGAATGAAGACCAACATCAGACAAGGGGGCTGGGGGCTTCCAGGAGCCGCGTGCTATCGCTTGCATCTTGGGCGGTGCTCAGGCCCCAGCCTCTCAGCGTATCTTCAAGCAGTTTGCTCGCGAGGTGAATGCAGTCCTCCCGAAGCTCGATGCCACGCGCCCTCTCAGGTGGTCCATGTGCGCCATCACGTTCACCTCAGCGGATCAGCTCAAGTGCGCAGCGACAGTTGGGGTCCTTCCAATGCTCTATTCCCCCGTCATCAGCAATGTGCAGGTCACCAGGACCCTCATCGATGGAGGCGCATGGCTCATCGTTCTGTCTGTCCAGAAATTCAACAATCTCCAAGTGCAATACGATCATCTTTAGCCAACCAAGCCTTTCTCAGGAGTCACTGATGGTTCTACCACCCAGATAGGGCAGGTCCTCCTCCCTGTCACCTTCGGATAGCACAAAAACTACCGTACCGAGCTCATCGACTTTGACATCGCACACATTCGCCTGCCGTACAATGCCATCCTCGAGTATCCAGCCCTGGGCAAGTTCATGGCAGTGACACACCATGGATACAATGTCCTCAAGATGCCGGGAAGTAGCAGAGTCATCACCGTCCCCTGTGAGGAAAAAGATGCAGTGTGCTCTCTCGAGCGCACCTTCCAAGCCGCATCAATTGAAGACCCAGATCGCAAGAGTGGGAGCCTTCCCGAGGCGGCTCCCAAGAAGAAGAAGACATCACCTGGCCCAAGACCTTAGGAGGCAGGCACCTCCGGTGGCACGGTGCCAGGATCCGCACCCGTTCAAGGGGCGCCTCCCTCCATCGCATAGGAAGGCATGCATGGCGCCCTCCTTAGGCAATGCTTAGGGGCTCTCTCCTGGAGGGCCACTGAGTTTGCCAAGATCACGAAGGAGGCGCTCGGTCACCACTTGGAGGCGTGCTTTGTGGCACGTTTCCCGCAGGAAGGCATGAGGCAAGAAGGACCCAACCCTCAGGAGTTCATCACTAAAGTCACTCAGGAGCTTCAAGAATCGAGAGTCATGCGCGACAGCCGCCGCTTACCCGGCGTAGCTCCCCATCTAGGCGAGGATGGCGGGCTGCACGTCTGCATCGACGCACCAGGGCTCAACCGAGCCGCGTCTCAGGAGCGCTTCTTGCCATCATGCACGGGGCGTTGCGAGGGTCCACCTCACAGCTACGTTTGCATGCCTCTCGGCCTGCCGAACGCGGCCCCTGCTCATCAGCGCCTGGTGCGGAGCATTCTAGAAGCTCAGAAGGCCAGGCACTACGTGGTCTTGGCAGAGATGGAGATGGTTCTCGAGGGGCCGCCTGGGCCCCTGGAGCCTCCCGAGGTTCAGGGCCCTGGGGGCTCATGAGGATCGGCTTCCTCTTCACGCGTCGTCTGCTACTCCAACATTCCTTTGTCTTCAGCGGTATCAGGTGACATCTTTCAAGTTCCATTTCAGCTGGGAGCGCCCCCAGGGCTGCATCATTCTCAGGTCGTGTGGGTCCGTCCCTGCGGCATGTATCTCTTTTGCTAATATCTTTAGTTTACCTTGCTGGGGGTGCCCCTCGGGCTGCATCATCCCCAAGCCGCCCAGGCCTGACCCAGTGGCGTGTATCTTTCCCGCATCCATCTAGGTCGTGTGCCTTGCATATTTGACCCTCTATGATTATCGTTTGCTGCCTACCACAAGCCCTTTCCTCCTTCATGCTAATCGCTTGCACGTTAAAAGGGGGCCCCTGAGCATCGCGACTCAGGGGCTCTTACTGGCTTTCCAGCCCTCACCTCCTAGCCTTGTCCACGGCATGGCGACCTGGCATACCGACGACGGCTGAGCTCGCTCGAGGGCCAGGACCTGAGGATGTAGAGCATTAGCATCTAACCAATCTTGCAGGAACGCACCACCAACAAAGGCCCAGAGCCAGGCGCAATCCACCTTGAGGTAGGGCCCCGTGAGTCTCGCGCTAGCTCACGGGTGCCCAGATACACCTCGTCTAGCCCTACCGTGCCAGCCATGTGTCAGGGCGGGGCTGTACACGCCCCGGGGGCTCCTCCCGGAGGGGCCCCCCTCCCACGTACCAGTGGAAGCACCATGCTCCGTGTTGGCTGACGACACTGCCGAGGAGCGGCTATGCCCGTACACATACGGAAGCGCTACGCTCCGCGCTGGTGATAAACAACTGAGGGTGGCCCACGGCTGCATTAACCTCAGGGAGGCCAGAGCTTAGTGTCTAGCCTCATCGCAACGCCTCCCCTCGAGAGCGCCACGCAAGGGGGCTGGACACAGGGGCTGCATCCGGGTCACGCTCGAGCGCATGCCACCTAGCCAGGTCCCTCGGACCTGGTCGTCGCGCGCCTCTCCCTGAGCGGAGCCAAGATATGAAGACCGTTTGAACGTCAAGGGGGACTCCTGAGCATCGTGACTCAGGAGCCTAACTGGTCATGTAGCCCCTCACTCCTTGGTTCCGTCCTGGTTTCTGGTCGGGGCTAACGACGGTTGAGGTATGCGCGGGGCCGGGCTTTGCTGACGTAGAACGACAAATCCACTCCTACACCCCTTCCCTATTTTGTTGTTCGTGCGTCAAGGGGGACACCATAGCATCGCGACTCATGAGCCTAACTGGTCACATAGCCCCTCACTCCTTGGTTCCGTCCTGGTTTCCGGTCGGGGCTAATGGCGCTTGAGGTATGCGCGGGGTCGGGCCCTGCCGACATAGAACACAAGGCGAATAGGAAGGAAAACTGCAAATTCTTGGAAATTCATAAGCAAATATTACAGACCATAGATTGTTCTCACAGTGCCAAACACAAGTTTAAACACCTGCACGAGGCACGGTGCATGTTGCAGGAATTAAAATAGATTGAAGCCGTGAAGAGATCACTCCTGGGCAGCGCCGTCGCTTGAGGTGGGGTTGCGCTTGACAGCTCCACTTCCTGAAGCCGCAGAGCTGGCAGCACCTCGCTTGGGCCTGGTGTTGAAAGCGCGGAACTTTGCCAGCAAGGCCTCTGCTCGGCCCTTCACAGCCTCAGTAGCAGCATCGACAAGCTCGCCGTTCACAGGCTCTAGCAGACTGTCCAGGTCGCCATTGGGGTCGCGAAGGTAGACGTGGCTGAGGACGCAAGTCAGCATTTCGGAAGAAAGGACGTGAGCTTCGGCCTCGGCCGTGGGGCCGATGCCATCCGCGACATCTTCGAGTGCCTGGACCAAGAAGGGAAGTAGTTGGGCAGGGCCGTCCTCGGCACCGGCTAGCGGCTTCTCTAAACCGCCGTCATAGAGCGTCTTCAGCGCGGTGCGAGCTTTCTTCTCCAGCTTCACAAAGGCCACCCGATCCTCAGCCAAGACCTTCGTCTTGGCATCCAGCTCAACCCTCTCCGCCTTCAGCGCTTGCTCCAGCGTCTCCAACCGGCCACGGCGGTCGTCGAGCTCAGCGTCCCGATCCCTGACGGCAGCCTCTCGAGCCTTCATGTCCTTCTCCTTCTCCTGGTGGTTGCGGACCTCCTTGGCAAGCTCGTCACGCAGGCCTTGCAGCTTGTCCTCCAGCACCTTGCAACGGCTCTGGGCATTCGTAGCATCACCCAAAGCCGCGTCACGAGCGGCCTTGGCATAGGAGGTGGCTCGCTTCTCCTCATCGAAGGCCGACACAGCCTGGCTCAGCGCCGCTCGGACGGAGGCGTCAGAGCGGACCCAGCCAGAGACCAACTCCAGGCGCCCGGCCACCAGGCGGGGGTCGGTGCCATGGAGATCTTCTCGCAGCCGACCCAGCTCGGCAGCGGCACGATCCAAGATGGTGGAAGGAGTGGGGGAGATGGCAGTCGGTGGAGTAGGAGGAGAAGACGGTAGCGTGATCACGACATCAAGCGTCGGGGTCTTCTGAGCCTCGGCGGCCTCGGCGACAGCGTCAAGCGTGGGCGCCTCCGGAGCCAGCAGGGCCTCGGGGGTTGGATCCACGCCAGTGCGCCCCTCCTGGCCTCGCGAGGATGACTGGGCGGGGGAGGCGCGAGCCTTGCTGCCTCCTTTTCCTGTGGATGAAGGCGCAACCCCAGCAGGCGAGCTCGCCCTAAGCAGGGCTGCTGAGGCCCCTTTCAGCCTTTTTGCCGCAGGCGGCGGCCTAGCCAAAAGAATATAGACGTCAAGCCTTGGCAACAGAAACGGGAAGCATAGCAGAAGTCAAGCACTTACTGGTCGGCAGTCGCGGGTTCAAGCGGCCTCCGGCAAAGCTTGAAGCCTGAAAGCCTCTTGCGGGGATCAGCCTCGGGAGGTCCAGAAGTGGAAGGCGCATCAGAGGGGCTGGAGCTGGCTTCAGGCAGCCCCAGGGATGGGGTAGACCCTCGGGAGAGCAGCCCCGTCCCGTCCTTCCTTGGGACCAAGGGCGGGTCCTCTCCCCCTCGCCTGGCACCGGCCTCGTCGTCGTCCGGCATGGAACGGAGGGCGTTGGACCTATGCAAAGGGGAGGTCTCCCCCGTCCCCTCGGCGGTCGCTTCGGAGTCGTGCTCTTCCTCCTCCTCTTCGTCTTCCTCCTCCCCCCACCGGAGTCGTTGGAGGACAAGTCCACCGTTTCCATCGCTGCCAGATCCTCGGGAGCTTCCGCCAGCACTAGTCCGTCCCCGTTGAAGGTGGGCATGGCACTCACTACCAGCTCCCATTCATCACGAAGGAACAAGGGGACCGGAGCGCCCTCCGGGCTCGCCACATCTTCCCCGACCAAGGAGCGGAGGGCCGCGGCCAGATCCTCGTCGGCCTGGGCCTTAGAGCTCAGGCGGAGGATGGCGTCCGCGTCCCCGAGCCTCCACAACGGGCGCAAGTGTGCCTCAAGTGGAGCCACCCGGTGCACCAAGAACTCCCTCAGGAGCATGGCCCCGGTCAGCTTTGCCGCCCTCAGGTTGCTCGGCCTCAGGTCCGTGTTCATCTTCTCCAGCACCAGCTTCGCCCGACGGTCGTCGAGCTTCGCACGAGACCACGCATCGATGGCCTTGGGCTGCCCCGTGGGAAGCGCCAGTCGGGGGTGGATGCACCCGACGTCCATCATGACCCACTTGCTCCGGAAGCCGTCGATCCTCTTCCCAGTCTTTGATATGGCATTGGCTTTGGAGTATGCAACAAAGCCCGCACATGCAGAGATGTTGGCACCGGAAACTCGGAGGGATAAGAAATGGTGCAACAAGGCCACTGAGGGCATCACCCCGACGTGTGCCTCACAGTAGTAGGCGGAGAAGGACAGAGTTGGGGTCAAGATGCAGGGCATGCAGATTGTATTGGCGGGGAACAGCAAGGAAGAACTCAGAGAAAGGAGGCACCATACCAGCGATGATGGCGCTCATGAAGAACTGATAGAAGGTGATCCCCTTGCCCTCTGGCTGAGCGGAGCCGGGCTGGAGCACGGTCTCCCCCGCCTCGCTGCCCTGCACCGCCATCATCAGGCGTGCGAGGGTGAGATTCTTCTCCATCATGTTTGGGGAGAGCCAGCGAGTACCAGGCCAGTGGAGCCCCGTCCAGGGTCTTGCGAGGCGCCATCGCTCAACGAAGGTGAGAGATGGAGGCGGATCTGGAAGATTTCAGAAGCAAGGGGGCGAAGGGCAAGAAAGGGGATCTGAACTGAGACGGATGAGGGCAAAGAAAGTAAGCCTGACCTGGACCAACCCTTTTGACAGTCGGGCAGTTGGCGAGGCGTCGTGGGGAAGCGGAGACACCCGCGTCCCATCAACCGCCACGCGGCGCCCAAGGTCGCAGGCTGTTGGGGCCCGCGGCGCTCCGCACTTGCCCCTTCGCTTCTCTGCTAAGCCAAGTCCGAGCGCGCCTTGGGCCCGGGGGCTACTGTCAGCATTCTGGGAACGGGGGTCCCCAGACTTGCCTGCCTGCAGCCTGTGGCGTGGTAATTCCTGCTCGTCCTCGAGTAGGTAAATGATAAAAAAGATTTTTTTGATGCGGAGTGATAATACTTCAAGCATACAAATTAAAGCAATCATGTCTTCTCAAAATAGCATGGTTAAGGAAAGTTATCCCTACAAGATCATATAGTCTGGCTATGCTCTATCTTCATCACACAAAGTATTTAATCATGCACAACCCTGATGACGAGCCAAGCAATTGTTTCATACTTTAGAGATCTCAAACTTTTTCAACTTTCACGCAATACATGAGCGTGAGCCATGGACATAACACTATAGGTGGAATAGAATGGTGGTTGTGGAGAAGATAAAAAGGAGAAGATAGTCTCACATCAACTAGGCGTATCAATGGGCTATGGAGATGCCCATTGATAGATATCAATGTGAGTGAGTAGGGATTGCCATGCAACGGATGCACTAGAGCTATAAGTATATGAAAGCTCAACAAAGGAAACTAAGTGGGTGTGCATCCAACTTGCTTGCTCAAGAAGACCTAGGGCACTTTTGAGGAAGCCCATCAATGGAATATACAAGCCAAGTTCTATAATGAAAAATTCCCACTAGTATATGAAAGTGATAACATATGAGACTCTCTATCATGAAGATCATGGTGCTACTTTGAAGCACAAGTGTGGAAAAAGGATAGTAGCATTGTCCCTTCTCTCTTTTTCTCTCATATTTTTTCTCTTTTTTTCCTTTTTTTGGTGGGCTTCTTTGGCCTCTCTTTTTTTATTTGGGCTTCTTTGGCCTCTTTTAGTTTTCATAAAGGCCGGAGTATCATCCCGACTTATGGGGGAATCATAGTCTCCATCATCCTTTCCTCACTGGGACAATGCTCTAATAATGATGATCATCACACTTTTATTTTTCTTACAACTCAACAATTACAACTCGATACTTAGAACAAGATATGACTCTATATGAATGCCTCCGGCGGTGTACCGGCATATGCAATGAATCAAGAGCGACATGTATGAAAATTATGAAGGTGGCCTTGCCACAAATACAATGTCAACTACATGTTCATGCAAAAAGCAATATGACAAAAGTAATGTGTGTCATATGAACGGAACGGTGGAAAGTTGCATGGAAATATATCTCGGAATGGCTATGGAAATGCCATGATAGGTAGGTATGGTGGCTGTTTTGAGGAAGGTATATGGTGGGTGTATGATACTGGCGAAAAGTGCGCGGTATTAGAGAGGCTAGCAATGGTGGAAGGGTGAGAGTGCATATAATCCATGGACTCAACATTAATCAAAAGAACTCATGCTCTTATTGCAAAAATTTAGAAGTCATAAAAAACCAAAGCATTAAACGCATACTCCTAGGGGGATAGATTGGTAGGAAAAGACCATCGCTCGTCCCCGACTGCCACTCATAAGGAAGACAATCAATAAATAAAATTGTGTTCCGACTTCATCACAAGCGGTTCACCATACGTGCATGCTACGGGAATCACAAACTTCAACACAAGCATTCTTTAAATTCATAATCACCCCAACTAGCATTTCTTTGATATTATAACCTCCATATCTCAAAACAATTATCAAGCATCAAACTTATCTTAGTATTCAACACACTCAAAAGAAAGTTTCACATATCTTGAATACCAAGTATATTAACATTAAGCAAATTACCATGCTATCAATAACTCTCAAAATAATCTAAGTGAAGCATGAGAGATCAATAGTTCCTTTAAAACAAATCCACCACCGTGCTCTTAAAATATCTAAGTGAAGCACTATAGCAAAAATTATCACGCTCAAAAGATATAAGTGAAGCATTATGAGCAAAACTATCAAGCTCAAAAGATATAAGTGAAGCACATAGAGTATTCTAGCAATTTCCAAATCATGTATGGCTCTCTCAAAAGGTGTGTACAGCAAGGATGATTGTTGCAAACTAACAAGCAAAGACACAAATAATACAAGACGCTCCAAGCAAAACACATGACATGTAGTGAAAAAAATATAGCTCCAAGTAAATTACCGATGGAAGGAGACGAAAGAGGGGATGCCTTCCGGGGCATCCCCAAGCTTTGAATTTTTGGTGTCCTTGGATTATATTGGGGGTTCCATGGGCATCCCCAAGCTTAGGCTGTTGCCACTCTTTATTCCATAATCCATCAAAAGAATTCACCCAAAACTTGAAAACTTCACAACACAAAACTCAATAGAAATCTCGTGAGCTCCGTTAGTGAAAGAAAACAAAATACTACTTCAAGGTACTGTAGTGAACTCATTCTTTATTTATATTGGTGTTAAACCTACTGTATTCCAACTTCCTTATGGTTTATAAACTAATTTATTAGCCATAGATGCATTGAAATAAGCAATCAACACACGAAAAACAGAATCTGTCAAAAACAGAACAGTCTGTAGCAATCTGTAACTAACGCAAACTTCTGGAACTCTAAAAATTCTACCAAAATAGGAAGTACTGGAAAATTTGTTTATTAATCAGAAGAAAAAAGAATCAATGTAAAATCACGTTCCTGTTATTTATTGAATTTTTTCTCGTGAGTGCATAGTTTCTGTTTTTCAGCAGAATCAAATCAACTATCATCATAGCTTATCCTATAGGTTCTACTTGGCACAAACACTAATTAAAACATAAAACCACATCTAAACAGAAAGTAGAAACAAAATTTAACACTAAAGAGGAACAAAAACAAAGAAAACAAAATAAAATTGGGTTGCCTCCCAACAAGCGCTATTGTTTAACGCCTCTAGCTAGGCATGATAGCGAAGATAGATCTAAGTTTTGCCATCTTTGGTAGGCAATCCATAGGTGGCTCTCATGATAGATTCATATGGTAATTTTATTTTATTTCTAGGGAAGTGTTCCATACCCTTTCTCAAGGGAAATTGGAATCTAATATTCTGTTCCTTCATATCAATGATCGCACCAATCGTTCTAAAGAAAGGTCTACCAAGAATAATAGGACATGAAGGATTGCAATCTATATCAAGAACGATAAAATCTACGGGCACATAATTCATATTTGAAACAATAAGAACATCATTAATTCTTCCCATAGGCTTTTTAATAGTGGAATCCGCAAGGTGCAAATTTAGAGAGCAATCTTCAAAGTCACGGAAATCTAGCAAATCACACAAAGTTTTGGGAATAGTGGAGACACTAGCACCCAAATCACACAAGGCATGAAACTCATAATCTTTAATTTTAATTTTGATAGTAGGTTCCCACTCATCATAGAGTTTTCTAGGGATAGAAACTTTCAACTCAAGTTTTTCTTCATAAGATTGCATCAAGGCATCAACAATGTGTTCGGTAAAGGCCTTAGTTTGACTATAAACATGAGGAGAATCTAGCACGGATTGCAACAAGGAAATACAACCAATGAAAGAGCAATTTTCATAATTAAATTCCTTGAGATCCAAAATAGTGGGTTTAGCAACATCAAGATTTTTATTTCTTTCAATCCCACTTTCATCAATTTCATCATCAAGATCTAGAAACTCACAATTCTTAGGACGCCTTCTAGGTAAAGGAAGATCATATTCAGTTTCATCAAGATTCATATTGCAAAACAAAGATTTAATAGGGGACACATCAATAACTTTTATATATTCATCTTGATTTCATAGGAATTTGGTTTAGCGGCTATCTTATTAACTAAGGTAGCTTGCATATCCGAAATTTCAGCTGTCATTTTTTCAAGACGAGCAATTTGAGCTCTTATAGCATTGAATTCTTTAGACATATCATCAAGTTCTTTATTCATAAAACTCATAAAACCTTTCTGTTCCTTAAGCTCGTTTCTAAAGAAATTATTATGCTCAAATTGCAAAACCATAAACTTTCTGACATTACTTTCGATCTCTTCTAGCCTTTTAAGGTGAAGATCACCAATTTTAGGGAGAGCCATTGCGACAAGTAAGTAGACTAACACACGAGCAAACAAAGAGGCAAACAAAGAAAAAGAGAAAGAGAGGGCGAATAAAACGGCAAGGGTGAAGTGGGGGAGAGGAAAATGAGAGGCAAATAATGTAATGCGAGAGATAGGGATTGTGATGGGTATGTAGTATGGTTGAATTTTGCGCAAGCTCCCCAGCAACAGCGCCAGAAATTCTTCTTGCTACCTCTTGAGCACTGCGTTGGATTTCCCCGAAGAGGAGAGGATGATGCAGCAAAGTAGCATAAGTATTTCCCTCAGTTTTTGAGAACCAAGGTATCAATCCAGTAGGAGATCACGCACAAGTCCCTCGTACCTACACAAAACGATTTCTACTCACAACCAACGCGATTAGGGGTTGTCAATCCCTTCACGGTTACTTACAAGGGTGAGATCTGATAGAGATGATAAATAATATTTTTGGTATTTTTGATATAGAGATGCAAAGTAAAAGGTAAAAGGCAAAATAAAAACAAAGCAAGTAAATAAAGTAGTGGAGATTGATATGATGAGAATAGACCCGGGGGCCATAGGTTTCACTAGTGGCTTCTCTCAAGAGCATAAGTATTCTACGGTGGGTGAACAAATACTGTTGAGCAATTGATAGAAAAGCGAATAATTATGAGATTATCTAGGTATGATCATGTATATATGCATCACGTCCAAGACAAGTAGATCGAAACGATTATGCATCTACTACTATTACTCCACTCGTCGACCACTATCCAGCATGCATCTAGAGTATTAAGTAAAAATAGAGTAACGCCTTAAGCAAGATGACATGATGTAGAGGGATAAATTCATGCAATATGATAAAAACCCCATCTTGTTATCCTCGATGGCAACAATACAATTCGTGCCTTGCAACCCTTTCTGTCACTGGGTAAGGACACCGCAAGATTGAACCCAAAGCTAAACACTTCTCCCATTGCAAGAACTACCAATCTAGTTGGTCAAACCAAATGGATAATTCGAAGAGACTTGCAAATATAACTCAATCATACATAAAAGAATTCAGAGAAGAATCAAATATTGTTCATAGATAAGCTGGATCATAAACCCACAATTCATCGGTCTCAACAAACACACCGCAAAAAGGAAGATTACATCCAATAGATCTCCACAAGAGAGGGGGAGAACATTGTATTGAGATCCAAAAAGAGAGAAGAAGCCATCTAGCTAATAACTATGGACCCGAAGGTCTGAAGTAAACTACTCACACTTCATCGGAGAGGCTATGGTGTTGATGTAGAAGCCCTCTGTGGTAGATGCCCTCTCCGACAGAGCTCCGGAACAGGCCCCAAGATGGGATCTCGCGGATACAGAAGGTTGCGGCGGTGGAATTAGGTTTTTAGCTCCGTATATGATCTGACGGGGGTACGTAGGTATATATAGGAGGAAGGAGTACGTTGGTGGAGCACCAGGGGGCCCACGAGGCAGTGGGGCGCGCCCAGGGGGGCGCGCCCTCCACCCTCGTGACCGCCTCTGGCACTTCTTGGAGTAGGGTCCAAGTCTCCTGGATCACGTTCGGTGAGGAAATCATGTTCCTGAAGGTTTTATTCCGTTTGGACTCCGTTTGATATTCTGTTTCTTCGAAATACTGAAATAGGCAAAAAACAGCAATTCTGGGTTGGGCCTCCGGTTAATAGGTTAGTCCCAGTAATAATATAAAAGTGGAAAATAAATCCCAATATAGTCCAAAACAGTAGACAAAGTAGCATGGAGTAATAAAAAATTATAGATACGTTGGATACGTATCACATGGCTCGAGTGGTGGCCCAGTGCGGCCCATCTTCATCGACTCAGGCTCAAGACCCTCGCGAGGGGCCAAGCCTCGCGGGGTGGATGACAGGAGGCTTCCTCAGGAGCGGCCTCGCCAGGCAAAGCTCGCGAGGAGGCGGAGAGATCAATGTAGGGGTACCTCGCGAGGTGCTCATGACGCAAGCCATGACGATCGAGGCCAGGCGGGCACCAGGCGGGCGCCGGCTTGTCCAGTGTCTTTGTTTCCTCTTTGGTGCAAAGGGGGCAATCGCAGGCACGGAGTACCGAGGCGTCAAGTAAAGGTTGCCATTTCAGTGCAACGAGACCAAGACCAACAGAGCGGCAGGACGGAGGTCATCGTGGAGCCCAAGACGGCGTCATCACCAGAGCCTTTGGCAATCGAAGACCAACTTTAGTCAGGATAAGCTGTACTAGATGTTCCCCTTCAAAATGGCCATTATTGGCGCCCTTCCCGCTCAATATTTGGGAAGAGGACCAGGGCCTCTATATATAGGACTAGCCACCACAGTAGGAAAAACAACTCGACCAGTCAGGGGGGAACGGATCTCGAATGACGGCTCATCTTGAGCAAGCTGGGATCGAATCCTTCCCAAGTAGAGCACCACCACAAGAACACCCCTAGGGAGGCTGTTCTCCCTTGTACTGTTCATCATCAGCCCCTGAGGCAATCCACATACCACACACTGGAATAGGGTATTACACCACAATGGTGGCCTGAACCAGTATAAACCTCGTGTCCCTTGTGTTGTTCATCGTGTAGTCTAGATTCTCAGCAAGGCGTTGGGACGTGGATCGGCAGGGGAGAGATCTTCGTGCGCACCCCAGAGTTCGAACCTTGAGGGTTTTGCCGAACCCAACATCCGATAGTATCACTGTCGGAGCGTCTGCTCCAGGATGTTAGAGGTGGGCAACCTCGTCTTGAGGCGGGTGCTCTCCACGGAAGGGCTGCACAAGCTCTCTCCCATGTGGGAGGGCCCGTTTAGGATTGCCCGTGTCTCCAGGCCTGGCGTCACGCGCGTGGAGACACAGGACGACGTCCCCATCCAGAACGACTGGAACATCCAGCACCTCCGGAAGTTCTATCCATGAAGAAAGGCTCTGGCATGTGAAGCAAGGATCCGACCTGGAAAGGTCTCCGCTCGTGACACTCTCACGTAATAATGAGTGGGGTTGTACACGCCCCGGAGTCTCCTAAGTGCCGCCCTGGGGCCTCACAGGGGCTCCCTCCCACGTCTTAGTGGCAGCACTTAGCTCCACGCTGGTGAGAAGACTAGATTAGGTGCTGGACGCGGCTGTTCATTTGCTTTCCGAAGTTGCTGGCAGTCTTTTTGTAATCTTCCAATGGATTTGGTGCTTTCGTGTTTCGGTTCGCCGAGTTGATTTCTTCTCCTATTTCTCGTTTGCTTTTAGCCTAGGGGCAGGGAGGAGGTGGTAGTTGCCCGCCACTCTCCCTCGCGCGCCCCACGTGTGGGGGCTAGGTAGGTGTGTGTGCCTTGGGCCTGCCCTCGTACACGCACACTGCGCCCAAACCCACTACCCTAGTGCTTCGGCCTTATCCTCGTGAGGATCCCTCGATCAAGCTCACAGGCACCAGCACCCCTCATATCCATGCCCCCGGGCAGCGCGATGCGGTGCATTAAGTCACAACTAATCCACAACAGGGGGCTAGCATAAGGAGGAATGAGGTGCTCATCAGGTTTTCTTTTCCTTTACAACAGCCCTGCAGCGGTTCTGCGGCGACTCCTGAGACCCCAAGGCACCTCCCGAGGTCTGCGATCTCTAGGTCTCCAGGAAAGGGGGCCTCGTCGGGCACCAGAAGCCAAGTCCTCGCGAGGCGGGAAGCTACAGCACACATATCAAGCTAAGTTATCCTATCCTTGCCTACTCAGAGCGCAAACATTACGGCAAAGCATTAAGATATCAATCATAGCATAAAGGGTGTAACCGCCACGGTTCATTACACGCCCCAGCGGGGTACACTATATTTTTTTCAAATTACAAGATAAAGGAAAGGCTAATCAAAGAAGACCCGAGGGCGTCCGAATCCGGCGCCAGCACCGCGTCCTCAAGCAGCGCCTCAAGTGGCCCCGGCGCTCCATCAGTCCCCCCATAGACGACCTGGGGTCGTGGCCGGTCTTGAATCCAAGTTCGGCGGCCCCAGACTCATGCCAGGCTCCTCTCTAGCTTCACCGGAGCGCTGTGGCGAGATAACCCACCACCATCCTCGATCCGAGCATGATGGTGTGGAGGTCGGTCGTAGCCACCACTTCTCGAGCTCTCATCCGAGGAAGAGATGTTGTCGCGAGAAGAGGAGCTCACACCGCCAAGGCCAGGCTCATCCTCGTCGCCCTCATCATTGTTGCCGTCTTCTGGGCAGCACCCCACGCAGTGGCCGTCCTCCCTGAACACCCTCACGTAGAGGGTCGCCAGGCCGTCGTACTTGAAGTGGAGGGTGCACCTATAGCTCAGGCCTCGCGCACGGGCGAACATCTGCCAGCCGCGGGTCAAGACCACGCTGCCGGAGGCGGCGACCTCAGTCCCAACCCACGAGGCCATGCTGTAGCAGCCATCAGCCAGCAGCCAGAGACCATCAAGCCCCAAGGAAGGAAGCTCACCGGAGAAGAAGCATAGAAGCCAGAGCAAGGTGCCGACCAGGCTCTCCGACCACACCACAAACTCGGGGAGCACGTCCAATGAGGAGAAGTGCGGTCAAGGAGGGCGCACAATCACGGCGTGCCTCCCTTCATCATGGGGGCTTCTCCAAAGCCGGTGGCCTCCGCCATGAGAAGAGGTACCATTGCGGGCACCAGGAGAAACGCCGGCCAGGGGGATGCGCGCCCGCGCCCCCTGGGGGCCACAGCGAGGGTCGCAGGGTGCTTACAAGGACGGTTGTGGCCTCTCTTGGGAGGCAGAGAGGCTAGTCCCTCCTTGGAAGCCTTCCCCTTCTCGTCCACAGAAAACCTCCTCGGCGGCTCCATGGGAGAAAGGTGGAGAAGGAGAAGAAGATGGAGGAAGAAATGAGTGGGGGGGGAGGCTCTGCCCCTTCCCCCACATTTATAGCCAAGGAAGGTCAACCACCGGCCTCCACGACCTCGCGCCATGATGATCTTCTGCATGCCGCATCATCCCATCAAGTCGAACAGTTATTGAGGCAACATGGGGAAGTGGAGACGCCCACGTCCCATCAATCTCCACGCGTCATCAAGGCCGCGGGCGGTTAGGACCCGTGGTGCTCTGCACTTGACCTTTGGCTTCGCCTGGAAGCCAAGTCCGAGCGCGCCTTGGGCCCAGGGGCTACTGTCGGCATTCTGGATATGGCGGTATCCAGACTTGCCTGCCTGCGGCCCATCACATGGCTCCATCGACGGCCTGATACGGCCCAGCTTCAGCATCAACGACTCAAGACCCTCGCGAGGGGCCAAGCCTTGCGAGGCGGACGACACCAAGACCCCCGAGGGGATCGGTCTCCTCGGGCTGGCTCACGAGGGGCGGAGAGTTCTATGCAAGGTGCACCCCACGAGACTCAGCTGACGTGAGACATGACGACCAAGGCCAGGTGGGCGCCAGCGGGCGCAGAGCGCCAATTTCCTCTTCGGTGCAAGGGAGGCGAGCCACAGGCGCGGAGTCCCAAGGAATCAGCCGAAGGTTTCGATTCTGGTGCAACAAGACCAAGACCGCCAAGATGGCAGGACGGAGGTCATCATCGAGCCCACCACAGCGTCACGACCAGAGGCTATTCGCAGGCGAAGACAACTTTATTCAGGATAGGATGTACTACTTGTCCCCTTTCAAATCTGGCCGTTGTGGGATCCCTTCCTGCCAACATTTGGGAAGAGGACCAAGGCCACTATAAATAGGACTTAGCCACCACCATAAGGGGGAGGGAGAGATCAGATCCATTCGCACCCGACCACCTCACCAGCTCTCTTGAGCCCAAGAACACCTCACCTCCTGAGGCAAGTTCATCCACTGTACTAGTTCATCCTCAGCCCTTCGAGGCAATCCACCAAAATGCTGGAGTAGGGTATTACACTGCAAGGTGGCCCGAACCAGGATAAACTGTTGTGTCTCTTTGTCTCTTTGAGCCCGACGCGCTAGGCTTAGGAGGATTGCGAGTAGGCAGGCTGGGTAGGATGAGATCTCCACACGCACCCCAGAGTTTGAACCTTTCAAGGGTTTGCGGAACCCGTAATCTGACAATCGTGAATTTGTGTGGCAGCCTCTGAGATGACGATTGAAATCTAAGTGTTGAAACTTGAAACACCCTAACTGACTCAACTCGGTTTGGTTGTTTGAGCTTTCAAAACTTGGCTTTAATCCTCATTGCAAAGGCTGCCAGACAAATTTGCTAAGGTGTTCGATTCTAATCGACCACCAGAACTATTGTTGCGGGACACCGGGTGCTGGGGTCACTTGTGGGAAGTGGATCTAGTGTTCAACGCCGAGCGCCTCATGTATCTTGCACTGATGATACTTGCTATTTAGGGTTCTATTGACGCCGAGGAACCCCTAACCCGCTCGTCTGTTGTAAATATTTAGTTAGGTTGACAGAAAATACAATATTGCTATGAAACTCATCTTTCGATTTAAATGTGCAGTTTTTTCGTCGCTACGAGGGTCTAGTGTTTGACGAGCTACGCCCCTGCATTCATGGGTTAGCACAAATGACATCTCCTCCCCCCTTAATTTTCTCTGTTCTGGTCTTCGTGTCGTGATACTTGCTAGCTATAGGTGTCTTCAATCATCAGTATGCGTGGCCACTATGTGTCCCCCGTTCGAAAGGGTTACGTCTATAAATATGCATGCATTTGCATATTTATAACCATGATTCTTTTGAATTGTCCAACGTTATCCATGGACAACCCGAGTATGTGTAGATTGGGTTCATTTTCCCATATGCTCTGCTCCAGATCTGATGCAGAATTTCATCAGTGCGTCTCCGTTGTTCTCCGGGTACACATCCTCTTTGCTTATTACCGAGACGTGTATCAGGAGAACAGCGGGGAGGTGTTGCCGAAATTTTGCATCGAATCCGAGCAGAGCATGGGAAAACGAACCCAATCTACACATACTCGGGTGGGATTATGACCTATCTTTACCTATTAGCATCTAGGTTGCATGGACGTAATAAAAGCGACAAACTCCATTAACTGATGAATATATACATACGCCAAATTGAGACAAGTCGCTAATGGTTTTGACTATAAGGTCCGTTCATTTGAAAATATGACATCAACGGGTATCGCTTTCGTACCTATGGCAAAGAGCTATCTATGGCCGACCAAAAGTCTACAAATTGTTGTGTCTCTGTTATCGGCGAAGGAGATACAGTGTATTACGGAAGAGTTGAAGCAATTTATGAACTTCAATTCTATGGTGCAAACCCACCAAATGTCGTAGTATTCAAATGTTATTGGTTCCAGCCAAAGGAGACTAGAAGGACTCATGAACATATAGGGCTAGTGGAAAGCAATCAAATCACCCATTTGGATGTTCCCAATGTCTATATTATGGCTCAACAAGCAACACGAGTCTTCTATCTACCGTGGGCCTGTCAAAGTGATCCTAATCTCAAAGGTTGGGATGTCGTTTATGAAGTGCCACCACGTGTTAGACCACCTCCCCCCAATGAAGATGATTATGAACCTCACATTAACCCAGATACATATGAAGGAGAATTCTTCCAAGAAACACGTCTTTAAAAAAAAACGTTTCAAGAACCGCTCTACTTCACCCCAGAACATTGAAGTACACAACGACAGTGAACCCGACTTCACCCCTCAGCCGAAACAAGAAGATCCTGAACTAGAAGATGTTACTGCTGTGGATGACCTATCAATGCTTGACAGATTACGCAGAGGTGGCCTTCCACATGATGATGCATTTATTAATGATGATGATGAGCACGTCATTACTGATAGTGATGATGATGATGCATTTATTGATCCTGAAGCATTTATTGGACCATCCTATTACTAGGTATTAAAAAAATTTATGTTGTACTTGATTTATATAGTTACTTGTATGATTTATATAGTTACTTGTATGATTTATATAGTTACTTGTATAATTTTATTACTTTCTATGATTGTTTGTTATACATGGTGCCATGGTCTCGATATCCGTCCCCGTCGGTCCTCGTCCGCTTTATGATTCTGATGTGGTAAATCCTCTTTTATAACTATTTGTTGCATTTTGCATTTATGACAGTTATGGCCATCAAGCATAGAGATATTTTAATCTAGGAGGTATGTGAACCGGAATTTGCCACCGACCCTCTTGTCGAGAAGTTAAATTTAGTTGAAAAAGTAAATGAGTATTTCAAAGAAAAAAATTAAAAGAATTGAAGAAGAGAAGATGACATTGGAGTTGTATGTTTCCGATGTGGTCGATGATCACAAGATGAAGATGAACGCAATGCGCTTGAAGATGGATGCAATGCGGTTGAAGATTAAGAAGATTAGAAAATATGCCATTGATAATGAGGCTTGGTATCATTATGCCGTTGGATCAATTGTTACCTTAATTGCGATCTTCATCGCATTTGTTGTGATGAGGGTAAGTTTTCTCTAGTGTTTTGCTTAACAAATGCATACTTAGCTTACTTTCCTCCTAAATGGCGTAACTACCTAAGTTAGACAAAAATGGAGCTATACTTAGCTTTCTTTCCTCAAAAATGTCATGATAATCCTTGTTACCTCCAAAATGAGATAGACTTACCTTACTTTCCTCGAAAATGACATAATAACCTTAGTAAGCTCCAAAATGACCGATTTACCTAGCTTAGCTCTAAAATGATCTACACTTAGCATTTTTACCTAGCTTAGCAATAAAATGGCATTTTTACCTACCTTAGTTAGAAGAATAAGAAGAATAAGAAGATAAAAAAGAGGAGATGAGAAATAGAAAGAGAAGAAAAAAAATCTTTTTCTTCTTCTTCTTCCTCCTCCTCTTCTTCTTCTTCTTTTTCTAGCTAGTCTTCTTCTTCTTCTAACTTGCGTCTTTCCCAATTTGTAGATTTGCTTTAGATGAGGAAGCTTGCGTTGATGGAGTCTACTCTTCTCTTTATGCTTCCTTCTTGTTTTGATTTGCTTTAGATGAGGAAGCTTGCTACCTATATATATATGTATATATATATATATATATATATATATATATATATATATATGAAATTCTATCAAATTGAATGAATTCAAGAAAAACAGCAAAAACAGGGGCTATATAGACTCTTTGCCATCCGTTGGCAGACGACAAAGAGCTTTGCCATCTGCCAGCGGATGACAAACATGCCACACATCCGCTACCTGTGCAACCTGGGGCAATAGGCTGGCTATTTGGTAGCTTTGCCGTCAGCCAGCTGACGGCAAAGAAAGTTGAATATTTGTCGTCATCCAGCTGACGACAAAGCTACAAAATAGGCCAGCCCCCAGGCGCTGCCATGTGGCATGCTATGTCGTCCGCCGGCAGACGGCAAACAATCAATGTTCTTTCCTGTCCGCTGGCAGACGACTAATATGCAAAGGTCTTTGTCGTATGCCAGCACACGGTAAAGCACGCCAAACCCCTTAACGAACCTAAGCTGACACATGTGTCGTCCAGGCTCTTTGTCGTCGGCTGGCGGACAGCAAAGACCTTTTCATCTTTGCCGTCCGCTAGCAGACGGCATAGAAGCCTTTGTCGTAGCCTATTCAGCCAGACGTGTTGTCATGTGATGGCTGATGGCAAAGGTCTTTGTTGTCCGCCATGTGTGCCTTTGCCGTCAGCCATGGTGGACGGCAAAGTTCCTGATTCCTGTAGTGATCGTTCCTTTGAATTTTAATGCGTTCCTAGAGAAAGCTAAATTGAAAGATGATGGTAGCAATTACACGGATTGGGTCCGTAACTTGAGGATTATCCTCATTATTGCACAGAAGAATTACGTCCTAGAAGCATGTTGGGGAACGTTGCATAAAATAAAAAATTTCCTACGTTCACCAAGATCAATCTATGAGTTCATCTAGCAACGAGAGAGAAGGGTGCATCTACATACCCTTGTAGATCGCGAGCGGAAGCGTTCAAGGGAACGGGGTTAAGGGAGTCGTACTCGTCGTGATCCAAATCACCAGAGATCCTAGCGCCGAACGGACGGCACCTCCGCATTCAACACACGTACGGTCAGCGTGACGTTTCCTCCTTCTTGATCCAGCAAGGGGGAAGGAGAGGTTGATGAAGATCCAGCAGCACGACGGCATGGTGGTGGATGCAGCAGGGATCCGGCAGGGCTTCGCCAAGCGTCTACGGAAGGGAGAGGTGTAGCAAGGCGGGAAGGGAGGCGCCAGGTGTCAGGGTGCGGCTGCCCTCCCCCCCTCTTTATATAGGGACCCCAAGGGGGGCACCGGCCCTAGGAGATGAGATCTCCTAGGGGGGGGCGGCCAAGGGGGGAGACTTGCCCCCCAAGGCAAGTGAAGGCGCCCCCTCCCCTAGGGTTCCCAACCCTAGGCGCAGAGGAGGGCCCAGGGGGCGCACCAGCCCACCAGGGGCTGGTTCCCCTCCCACTTCAGCCCATGGGGCCCTCCGGGATGGGTGGCCCCACCCGATGGACCCCCCGGGACCCTTTCAGTGATCCCGGTACAATACCGGTGACCCCCGAAACTTTCCGGATGGCCGAAACTCGACTTCCCATATATAATTCTTTACCTCCGGACCATTCCGGAACTCCTCGTGACGTCCGGGATCTCATCCAGGACTCCGAACAACTTTCGGTTTGCTGCATACTCATATCTCTACAACCCTAGCGTCACCGAACCTTAAGTGTGTAGACCCTACGGGTTCGGGAGACACGTAGACATGACCGAGACGGCTCTCTGGTCAATAACCAACAGCGGGATCTGGATACCCATGTTGGCTCCCACATGCTCTTCGATGATCTCATCGGATGAACCACGATGTCGAGGATTCAAATAACCCCGTATATAATTCCCTTTGTCAATCGGTACGTTACTTGCCCGAGATTCGATCGTCGGTATCCCAATACCTCGTTCAATCTCGTTATCGGCAAGTCACTTTACTCGTATCGTAATGCATGATCCGGTGACCAGACACTTGGTGACTTTGAGCTCATTATGATGATGCATTACCGAGTGGGCCCAGAGATACCTCTCCGTCATATGGAGTGACAAATCCCAGTCTCGATCCGTGTCAACCCAACAGACACTTTCGGAGATACCCGTAGCATACCTTTATAGTCACCCAGTTACGTTGTGATGTTTGGTACACCCAAAGCACTCCTACGGTATCCGGGAGTTACACGATCTCATGGTCTAAGGAAAAGATACTTGACATTGGAAAAGCTCTAGCAAACGAACTACACAATCTTGTGCTATGCTTAGGATTGGGTCTTGTCCATCACATCATTCTCCTGATGATGTGATCACGTTATCAAAGACATCCAATGTCCATAGTCAGGAAACCATGACTATCTGTTGATCAACGAGCTAGTCAACTAGAGGCTCACTAGGGACATGGGTGTGGTCTATGTATTCACACGTGTATTACGATTTCCGGATAATACAATTATAGCATGAATAAAAGACAATTATCACGAACAAGGAAATATAATAATAATCCTTTTATTATTGCCTCTAGGGCATATTTCCAACAGTCTCCCACTTGCACTAGAGTCAATAATCTAGTTACATTGTGATGAATCGAACACCCATAGAGTGCTGGTGTTGATCATGTTTTGCTCGCGGAAGAGGTTTAGTCAACAGATCTGCGACATTCAGATCCGTATGTACTTTGCAAATATCTATGTCTCCATCTTGAACATTTTCACGGATGGAGTTGAAACGACGCTTGATGTGCCTGGTCTTCTTGTGAAACCTGGGCTCCTTGGCAAGGGCAATAGCTCCAGTGTTGTCACAGAAGAGAGTGATCGGCCCCGACACATTGGGTATGACTCATAGGTCAATGATGAACTCCTTCATCCATATTGCTTCATGCGCTGCCTCTGAGGCTGCCATGTACTCCGCTTCACATGTAGATCCCGCCACGACGCTTTGCTTGCAACTGCACCAACTTACTGCTCCACGATTCAACATATACACGTATCCGGTTTGTGACTTAGAGTCATCCAGATCTGTGTCGAAGCTAGCGTCGACGTAACCCTTTACGACGAGCTCTTCGTCACCTCCATAAACGAGAAACATGTCCTTTGTCCTTTTCAGGTACTTAAGGATATTCTTGACCGCTGTCCAGTGTTCCTTGCCGGGATTACTTTGGTACCTTCCTACCAAAATTACGGCAAGGTTTACATCAGGTCTGGTACACAGCATGGCATACATAATAGATCCTATGGCTGAGGCATAGGGGATGACACTCATCTCTTCTTTATCTTCTGCCGTGGTCGGGCATTGAGCCGAGCTCAATCTCACACCTTACAATACAGGCAAGAACCCTTTCTTGGACTGATCCATATTGAACTTTCTTCAATATCTTATCAAGGTATGTGCTTTGTGAAAGACCTATGAGGCGTCTCGATCTATCCCTATAGATCTTGATGACTAATATGTAAGCAGCTTCTCCAAGGTCCTTCATTGAAAAACACTTATTCAACTAGGCCTTAATGCTGTCCAAAAGTGTTATATCATTTCCCATCAAAAGTATGTCATCTACATATAATATGAGAAATGCTACAGAGCTCCCACTCACTATCTTGTAAACGCAGGCTTCTCCATAAGTCTGCATAAACCCAAACGCTTTGATCATCTCATCAAAGCAAATGTTCCAACTCCGAGATGCTTGCATACCTTGTTAGCATACCTTGTTAGCATTCTTAGGATCGACAAAACCTTCCGGCTGCATCATATACAGTTCTTCCTTAAGATAGCCGTTAAGGAATGCTGTTTTGACGTCCATCTGCCATATCTCATAATCATAGTTGCGGCAATTGCTAACATGATTCGGACGGACTTCAGCTTCGCTACGGGAGAGAAAGTCTCATCGTAGTCAACCCCTTGAACTTGCCGATAACCCTTAGCGACAAGTCGAGCTTTATAGATGGTGACATTACCATCTGCGTCCGTCTTCTTCTTAAAGATCCATTTGTTTTTTATCGCTCGCCGATCATCGGGCAAGTCTGTCAAAGTCCATACTTTGTTTTCATACATGGATTCTATCTCGGATTGCATGGCTTCAAGCCATTTGTTGGAATCTGGGCCCGCCATTGCTTCTTCATAGTTCGAAGGTTCACCGTTGTCTAACAACATGTTTTCCAGGACAGGGTTGCCATACCACTCTGGTGTGGAACGTGTCCTTCTGGACCTATGAAGTTCAGTAGCAACTTGATCCAAAGTACCTTGATCATCATCATTAATTTCCTCTCCAGTCAGTGTAGGCACCACAGGAACATTTTCCTGAGTTGCACTACTTTCCGTATCAAGAGGTAGTACTTCATCGAGTTCTACTTTCCTCCCACTTACTCCTTTCGAGAGAAACTCTTTTTCCAGAAAGGATCCATTCTTGGCAACAAAGATCTTGCCTTCAGATCTAAGGTAGAAGGTATACCCAATGGTTTCTTCAGGGTATCCTATGAAGACACATTTTTCCGACTTGGGTTCGAGCTTTTCAGGTTGAAGTTTCTTGACATAAGCATCGCATCCCCAAACTTTTAGAAACGACAGCTTAGGTTTCTTCCCAAACCATAATTCATACGGTGTCGTCTCAACGGATTTAGACGGATCCCTATTTAAAGTGAATGTAGCTGTCTCTAGAGCGTATCCCCAAAATGATAGCGGTAAATCAGTAAGAGACATCATAGATCGCACCATATCCAATAGAGTGCGATTACGATGTTTGGACACACCGTTATGCTGAGGTGTTCCAGGCGGCGTGAGTTGTGAAATGATTCCACATTTCCTTAAGTGCGTACCAAATTCGTGACTTAAATATTCTCCTCCACGATCTGATCGTAAGAACTTTATCTTTCGGTCACGTTGATTCTCTACCTCATTCTGAAATTCCTTGAACTTTTGAAAGGTCTCAGACTTGTGTTTCATCAAGTAGACATACCCATATCTACTTAAGTCATCAGTGAGAGTGAGAACATAATGATATCCTCCGCGAGCCTCAACGCTCATTGGACCGCACACATCAGTATGTATGATTTCCAATAAGTTGGTTGCTCGCTCCATTGTTCCGGAGAACGGAGTCTTGGTCATTTTGCCCATGAGGCATGGTTCACATGTGTCAAATGATTCATAATCGAGAGACTCTAAAAGTCCATTAGCATGGAGCTTCTTCATGCGTTTGACACCAATGTGACCAAGGCGGCAGTGCCACAAGTATGTGGGACTATCGTTATCAACTTTACATCTTTTGGTATTCACACTATGAATATGTGTAACATTACGTTCGAGATTCATTAAGAATTAACCATTGACCATCGGGGCATGACCATAAAACATATCTCTCATATAAATAGAACAACCATTATTCTAGGATTTAAATAAGTAGCCATCTCGTATTAAACGAGATCTAGATACAATGTTCATGCTCAAACTTGGCACTAAATAACAATTATTGAGGTTTAAAACTAATCCCGTGGGTAAATGTAGAGGTAGAGTGCCGACAGCGATCACACCGACCTTGGAACCATTCCCGACACGCATCGTCACCTCGTCTTTTGCCAGTCTCCGCTTATTCCGGAGCTCCTGCTGTGAGTTACAAATATGAGCAACGACACCGGTATCAAATACCCAGGAGTTACTACGAGTACTGGTAAGGTACACATCAATTACATGTATATCACATATACCTTTAGTGTTGCTGGCCTTCTTGTCCGCTAAGTATTTGGGGCAGTTCCGCTTCCAGTGACCCTTCCCTTTGCAATAAAAGCATTCAGTCTCAGGCTTGGGTCCATTCTTTGACTTCTTCCAGGCAACTGGCTTACCGGGCGCGGCAACATCCTTGCCGTCCTTCTTGAAGTTCTTCTTACCCTTGCCCTTATTGAACTTAGTAGTTTTATTGACCATCAACACTTGATGTTCTTTCTTGATTTCTACCTCTGCTGACTTCAGCATTGAAAATACTTCAGGAATAGTTTTCACCATCCCCTGCATATTGTAGTTCATCACAAAGCTCTTGTAGCTCGGTGGGAGCGACTAAAGGATTCTGTCAATGACCATCTCGTCCGGGAGGTTAATGTACAGCTGGGACAGGCGGTTGTGCAACCCAGACATTTTGAGTATGTGCTCACTGATAGAACTATTTTCCTCCATCTTACAACTATAGAACTTGTCGGAGACTTCATATCTCTCGACCCGGGCGTGAGCTTGGAAAAACCATTTTCAGCTCCTCGAACATCTCATATGCTCCGTGTTGCTCAAAACGCTTTTGGAGCCCCGGTTCTAAGCTGTAAAGCATGCCGCACTGAACGAGGGAGTAATCATCAGCACGTGACTGCCAAGCGTTCATAACGTCTTGGTTCTCTGGGATGGGTGCTTCACCTAGCGGTCCTTCTAGGACATATGCTTTCTTGGCAGCTATGAGGATGATCCTCAGGTTCCGGACCCAGTCCGTATAGTTGCTGCCATCATCTTTCAGCTTGGTTTTCTCTAGGAACGCGTTGAAGTTCATGTTGACATGAGCGTTGGCCATTTGATCTACAAGACATTTTTGCAAAGATTTTAGACTAAGTTCATGATAATTAAGTTCATCTAATCAAATTATTTAATGAACTCCCACTCAGATTAGACATCCCTCTAGTCATCTAAGTGTTACATGATCCGAGTCGACTAGGCCGTGTCCGATCATCACGTGAGACGGACTAGTCATCATCGGTGAACATCTCCATGTTGATCGTATCTTCCATACGACTCATGTTTGACCTTTCGGTCTCTGTGTTCCGAGGCCATGTCTGTACATGCTAGGCTCGTCAAGTTAACCTAAGTGTTTTTGCATGTGTAAAACTGTCTTACACCCGTTGTATGTGAACGTTGGAATCTATCACGCCCGATCATCACGTGGTGCTTCAAAATGACGAGCTTTAGCAACGGCGCACAATTAGGGGGAACACTTTCTTGAAATTATTATGAGGGATCATCTTATTTACTACCGTCGTTCTAAGTAAACAAGATGCATAAACATAATAAACATCACATGCAATTAAATAGTAGTGACATGATATGGCCAATATCATATAGCTCCTTTGATCTCCATCTTCGGGGCTCCATGATCATCTTCATCACCGGCATGACACCATGATCTCCATCATCATGATCTCCATCATCGTGTCTCCATGAAGTTGCTCACCAACTATTACTTCGTCAACGGTTTAGCAATAAAGTAAAGTAATTACATGGCGTTAAATCATTGACACGCAGGTCATACAATAATTAAGACAACTCCTATGGCTCCTGCCGGTTGTCATACTCATCAACATGCAAGTCGTGATTCCTATTACAAGAACATGATCTCATACATCACAATATCTCATTCATCATTCATCACAACTTTTGGCCATATCACATCACAATAGCAATTGCTGCAAAAACAAGTTAGACGTCCTCTAATTGTTGTTGCATCTTTTAGGTGGCTGCAATAGGGTTCTAGCAAGAACGTTTTCTTACCTACGAAAAAGCCACAACGTGATTTGTCAACTTCTATTTACCCTTCATAAGGACCCTTTTCATCGAATCCGCTCCAACTAAAGTGGGAGAGACAGACACCCGCTAGCCACCTTATGCAACTAGTGCATGTCAGTCGGTGGAACCTGTCTCACGTAAGCGTACGTGTAAGGTCGGTCTGGGCCGCTTCATCCCACAATACCGCTGAAGCAAAATAAGACTAGTAGTGGCAAGAAAGTTGACAACATCTACACCCACAACAGATTTGTGTTCTACTTGTGCAATAGAGAACTACGCATAGACCTAGCTCATGATGCCACTATTGGGGAATGTTGCATAAAATAAATTTTTTTTGACGTTCACCAAGATCAATCTATGAGTTCATCTAGCAACAAGAGAGAGGGGTGCATCTACGTACCCTTGTAGATCGCAAGGGGAAGCGTTCAAGGGAACGGGGTTGAGGGAGTCGTACTCGTCGTGATCCAAATCACCGGAGATCCTAGCGCCGAACGGACGACACCTCCACGTTCAACACACGTATGGTCAGCGTGACGTCTCCTGCTTCTTGATCCAGCAAGGGGGAAGGAGAGGTTGATGAAGATCCAGCAGCACGACGGCGTGGTGGTGGATGCAGCAGGGATCCGGCAGGGCTTCGCCAAGCGTCTACGTAAGGGAGAGGTGTAGCAAGGGGGGAAGGGAGGCGCCAGGTGTCAGGGTGCGGCTGCCCTCCCACCCCCCTCTTTATATAGGGACCCTAGGGGGGTGGCCCTAGGAGATGAGATCTCCTAGGGGGGCGGCGGCCAAGGGGGGAGACTTGCCCCCCAAGGCAAGTGGAGGCGCCCCCTCCCCTAGGGTTCCCAACCCTAGGCGCAGAGGGGGGCCCAGGGGCGGCGCACCAGCCCACCAGGGGCTGGTTCCCCTCCCACTTCAGCCCATGGGGCCCTCCGGGATGGGTGGCCCCACCCGGTGGACCCCCCGGGACCCTTCCGGTGGTCCCGATACAATACCGGTGACCCCCGAAACTTTCCCGATGGCCGAAACTCGACTTCCCATATATAATTATTTACCTCCAGACCATTCCAGAACTCCTTGTGACGTCCGGGATCTCATCCGGGACTCCGAACAATTTTCTGTTTGCTGCATACTCATATCTCTACAACCCTAGCGTCACCGAACCTTAAGTGTGTAGACCCTACGGGTTCGGGAGACACGTAGACATGACCGAGACGGCTCTCCGGTCAATAACCAACAGCGGGATCTGGATACCCATGTTGGCTCCCACATGCTCCTCGATGATCTCATCGGATGAACCATGATGCCAAGGATTCAAATAACCCCATATACAATTCCCTTTGTCAATCGGTACGTTACTTGCCCGAGATTTGATCGTTGGTATCCCAATACCTCGTTCAATCTCGTTACCGGCAAGTCACTTTACTCGTACCGTAATGCATGATCCCGTGACCAGACACTTGGTCACTTTGAGCTCATTATGATGATGCATTACCGAGTGGCCCAGAGATACCTCTCTGTCATACGGAGTGACAAATCCCAGTCTCGATCCGTGTCAACCCAACAGACACTTTCGGAGATACCCGTAGCATACCTTTATAGTCACCCAGTTACGTTGTGACGTTTGGTACACCCAAAGCACTCCTACGGTATCCGGGAGTTACACGATCTCATGGTCTAAGGAAAAGATAGTTGACATTGGAAAATCTCTAGCAAACGAACTACACGATCTTGTGCTATGCTTAGGATTGGGTCTTGTCCATCACATCATTCTCCTAATGATGTGATCCCGTTATCAATGACATCCAATGTCCATAGTCAGGAAACCATGACTATCTGTTGATCAACGAGCTAGTCAACTAGAGGCTCACTAGGGACATGTTGTGGTCTATGTATTCACACGTGTATTACGATTTCCGGATAATACAATTATAGCATGAATAAAAGACAATTATCACGAACAAGGAAATGTAATAATAATCCTTTTATTATTGCTTCTTGGGCATATTTCCAACAAAGCACCGCTAGGTGCAAGGCCTGCTGAAGGAGCAGATGCTGACATTATGAACGTCTGGCACACTCAGTCTGATGACAACTCGATAGTTCAGTGTGCCATGCTTTACGGCTTAGAATCAGGACTTCAAAGACGTTTTGAACGTCATGGAGCATATGAGATGTTCCAAGAGTTAAAGTTAATATTTCAAGAAAATGCCCGAGTTGAGAGATATGAAGTCTCCAACAAGTTCTGTAGCTGCAAAATGGAGGAGAATAGTTCTGTCAGTGAACACATACTCAGAATGTCTGGGTACCATAACTACTTGACTCAGCTGGGAGTTAATCTTCCTGATGATAGTGTTATTCACAGAGTTCTTCAATCACTGCCACCAAGCTATAAAGGCATCATGATGAACTATAATATGCAAGGGATGGAAAAGACTATTCCCGAGCGCTTCGCAATGCTAAAGGTTGCGGAGGTAGAAATCAAGAAGGATCATCAAGTGTTGATGGTTAACAATACCACTAGTTTCAAGAAAAAGGGCAAAGGGAAGAAGGGGAACTTCAAGAAGAATAGCAAGCAAGTTGCTACTCACGGGAAGAAGCCCAAGTCTGGACCTAAGCTTGAAACTGAGTGCTTCTACTACAAAGGGATTGGTCATTGGAAGCGGAACTGCCCCAAGTATTTGGCGGATAAGAAGGATGGCAAAGTGAAAGGTATATTTGCTATACATGTTATTGATGTGTACCTTACTAATGCTCGTAGTGGCGCCTGGGTATTTGATACTGGTTCTGTTGCTCATATTTGCAACTCGAATCAGGGGCTACAGATTAAACAAAGATTGGCTAAGGACGAGGTGACAATGCACGTCGGAAATGGTTCCAAGGTCGATGTGATCGCCCTCGGCACGCTACCTCTACATCTACCTTCAGGGTTAGTTTTAGACCTGAATAATTGTTATTTGGTGCCAGCGTTGATCATGAACATTATATCTAGATCTTGTTTGGTGCGAGAAGGTTATTCATTTAAATCAGAGAATAATGATTGTTCTATTTATATGAGTAATATCTTTTATGGTCATGCACCCTTGTTGAGTGGTTTATTTTTGTTGTATCTCGGTCGTGGTTATACACATGTTCATAGTATTGAAGCCAAAAGATGTAAAGTTGATAATGATAATGAAACTTATTTGAGGCACTTCCGTTTAGGTCATATTGGTGTAAAGCGTATGAAGAAACTCCATGCCAATTGGCTTTTGGAATCACTTGATTATGAATCACTTGGTGCTTGCGAACCATGCCTCATGGGCAAGATGACTAAAACTCCATTCTCCGGAACAATGGAAGGAGCTACTCACTTCTTGGAAATAAAATATACTGATGTATGCGGTCCAATGAGTGTTGAGGCTCGTGGTGGGTATCATTATTTTTTGACCTGCACACATGATTTAAGCAGATATGGATATATCTACTTAATGAAACATAAGTCTGAATTGAAGAGTTCAAAGAATTTCAGAGTGAAGTGGAAAATCATCGTAACAAGAAAATAAAGTTTCTACGATCTGATCGTGGAGGCGAATATTTGAGCTACGAGTTTGGTTTTCATTTGAAACAATGTGGAATAGTTTCGCAACTCATGCCACCTGGAATACCACAGCGTAATGGTGTGTCCGAACATCATAATCGTACTTTATTAGATATGGTGTGATCTATGATGTCTCTTACTGATTTACCGCTATTGTTTTGGGGTTATGCTTTAGAGATGGTTGCATTCACATTAAATAGGGCAGCATCGAAATCCGTTGAGAGACACCATATGAACTATGGTTTGGCAAGAAACCCAAGTTGTCATTTGTTAAAGTTTGGGGATGTGATGCTTATGTGCAAAAGCTTCAACCTGATAAGCTCGAACCCAAATCAGAGAAGTGCGTCTTCATAGGATACCCAAAGGAAACTGTTGGGTACACCTTCTATCACAGATCCGAAGGCAAGATATTCGTTACTAAGAATGGATCCTTTCTAGAGAAGGAGTTTCTCTCGAAAGAAGTGAGTGGGAGGAAAGTAGAACTTGATGAGGTAATTGTACCTTCTCCCGAATTGGAAAGTAGTTCATCATAGGAATTAGTTCCAGTGATTCCTACACCAATTAGTGAGGAAGATAATGATGATGATCATGAAACTTTAGATGAAGTTACGACCGAACCTCGTAGGTCAACCAGAGTATCATCCGCACCAGAGTGGTACGGTAATCCTATTCTGGAAGTCATGTTACTAGACCATGATGAACCTATGAACTATGAGGAAGCGATGATGAGCCCAGATTCCGCAAAATGGCTAGAGGCCATGAAATCTGAGATGGGATCCATGTATGAGAACAAAGTGTGGACTTTGGTGGACTTGCCCGATGATCGACAAGCCATAGAAAATAGATGGATCTTCAAGAAGAAGATTGACGCTAACGGTAGTGTCACTATCTACACAGCTCGACTTGTTGTGAAAGGTTTTCGACAAGTTCAAGGAGTTTACTACGACGAGACCTTCTCACTTGTAGCGATGCTTAAGTCTGTCTGAATCTGTTAGCAATTGCCGCATTTTAGGATTATGAAATTTGGCAAATGGATGTCAAAACTGCATTCCTTAATGGATTTCTTAAAGAAGAGTTGTATATGATGCAACCATAAGGTTTTTGTCGATCCAAAAGGTGCTAACAAAGTGTGCAAGCTCCAGCGATCCATTTATGGAATGGTGCAAGCCTCTCAGAGTTGGAATATACGCTTTGATAATGTGATCATAGCATATGGTTTTATACATACATTTGGAGAAGCGTGTGTTTACAAGAAAGTGAGTGGGAGCTCTATAGCATTTCTAATATTATATGTGGATGACATATTGTTGATTGGAAATAATACATAATTTCTGGATAGCATAAAAGGATACTTGAATAAGAATTTTTCAATGAAAGACCTCGGTGAAGCTGCTTACATATTGGGCATCAAGATCTATAGAGATAGATCAAGATGCTTAATTGGACTTTCACAAAGCACAGATCTTGATAAAGTTTTGAAGAAGTTCAAAATGGATCAGTCAAAGAAAGGGTTCTTGCCTGTGTTACAAGGTGTGAAGTTGGTCAGACTCAATGCCTGACCACTACAGAAGATAGAGAGAAAATGAAAGTCATTTCCTACGTTTCAGCCATAGGTTCTATCATGTATGCAATGGTGTGTACCAGACCTGATGTGTGCCTTGCAATAAGTATAGCAGGGAGGTACCAAAGTAATCCAGGAGTGGATCACTGGACAGTGGTCAAGAACATCCTGAAATACCTGAAAAGGACTAATGATATGTTTCACGTTTATGGAGGTGACAAAGATCTTGTCGTAAATGGTTACGTCGATGCAAGCTTTCACACTGATTCGTATGACTCTAAGTCGCAAACCAGACATGTATTTATATTGAATGATGGAGCTGCCAGTTGGTGCAGTTCCAAACAGAGCGTCGTGGCGGGATCTACGTGTGAAGCAAAGTACATAGCTGCTTCGGAAGTAGCAAATGAAGGAGTTCATATCCGATCTAGGTGTAAGACCTAGTGCATCGGGTCCAATGAAAATCTTTTGTGACAATACTGGAGCAATTGCCTTGGCAAAGGAATCCAGATTTCACAAGAGAACCAAACACATCAAGAGACGCTTCAATTCCATCTGCCATCAAGTCATGGAGGGAGACATAGAGATTTGCAAGATACATACGGATATAAATGTTGTAGACTCGTTGAGTAAGCCTCTTCCACGAGCAAAACATGATCAGCACCAAGACTCCATAGTTGTTAGAATCATTACTTTGTAATCTAGATTATTGACTCTAGTGCAAGTGGGAGACTGAAGGAAATATGCCCTAGAGGCAATAATAAAGTTGTTATTTATATTTCCTTATATCATGATAAATTTTTATTATTCATGCTAGAATTTTATTAACCGGAAACTTAGTACATGTGTGAATACATAGACAATACATAGTGTCCCTAGTATGCCTCTACTTGACTAGCTCGTTAATCAAAGATGGTTATGTTTCCTAACCATAGACATGTATTGTCATTTGATGAATGGGATCACATCATTAGAGAATGATGTGATGGACAAGACCCATCCGTTAGCTTAGCATTATGATCATTACAGTTTTATTGCTACTGCTTTCTTCTTGACTTATACATGTTCCTCTGACTATGAGATTATGCAACTCCCGAATACCGGATGAACACCTTGTGTGCTATCAAACATCACAACATAACTGGGAGATTATAATTAAGATGCTCTACTGGTGTCTCCGGAGGTGTTTGTTGGGTTGGCATAGATCAAGATTAGGATTTGTCACTCCGTGTATCGGAGAGGTATCTCTGGGTCCTCTCGGTAATACTCATCACTATAAGCCTTGCAAGCAATGTGACTAATGAGTTAGTTACGACATGAAGCATTATGGAACGAGTAAAGAGACTTTCTAGTAATGAGATTGAACTAGGTATGATGATACCGACGATCGAATCTTGGGAAGTTAACATACCGATCACAAAGGGAACAACGTATATTGTTGTGCGGTTTGACCGATAAAGATCTTCGTGGAATATGTGGGAGCCAATATGAGCATCCAGGCTCCGCTATTGGTTATTGATCAGAGCTGACACGTGTGCCGTCCAGGCTCTTTGCCATCGGCTGGCGGACAACAAAGACCTTTTCATATTTGTCGTCTGCCAGCAGACGACATAGAAGCCTTTGATGTAGCCTGTTCAGCCGGACGTGTTGCCGTCTGCTGGCTGACGGTAAAGGTCTTTGTCGCCCGCCATGTGTACCTATGCCATCAGCCCTGGCGGATAGCAAAGTTCCTCATTCCTGTAGTTACCATTCCTTTGAATTTTAATGTGTTCCTAGAGAAAGCTAAGTTGAAAGATGATGCTAGCAATTACACGAATTGGGTCCGTAACTTGAGGATTATCCTCATTGTTGCACAGAAAGAATTACATCCTGGAAGCATTGCTAGGTGCAAGGCCTACTGCAGGAGCAGATGTTGATGTTATGAATGTCTGGCAGACTCGATCTGATGACTACTCGATAGTTCAGTGTGCCATGCTTTACGGCTTAGAATCGGGACTTCAAAGAAGTTTTGAACGTCATGGAGCATATGAGATGTTCCAAGAGTTGAAGTTAATATTTCAAGCAAATGTCCGAGTTGAGAGATATGAAGTCTCCAACAAGTTCTATAGCTGCAAAATGGAGGAGAATAGTTCTGTTAGTGAACACATACTCAGAATGTCTGGGTACCATAACTACTTGACTCAGCTAGGAGTTAATCTTCCTGATGATAGTGTCATTCACAGAGTTCTTCAATCACTGCCACCAAGCTATAAAGGCTTCGTGATGAACTATAATATGCAAGGGATGGAAAAGACTATTCCCGAGCTCTTCGCAATGCTAAAGGTTGTGGAGGTAGAAATCAAGAAGGAGCATCAAGTGTTGATGGTTAACAAGACCACTAGTTTCAAGAAAAAGGGCAAAGGGAAGAAGGAGAACTTCAAGAAGAATAGCAAGCAAGTTGCTACTCCCGGGAAGAAGCCCAAGTCTGGACCTAAGCCTGAAACTGAGTGCTTCTACTGCAAAGGGACTGGTCACTGGAACCGGAACTGCCCCAAGTATTTGGCGGATAAGAAGGATGGCAAAGTGAAAGGTATATTTGATATACATGTTATTGATGTGTACCTTACTAATGCTCGTAGTAGCGCCTGGGTATTTGATACTGGTTCTACAGATCATATTTGCAACTTGAATCAGGGGCTACGGATTAAATGAAGATTGGCTAAGGACGAGGTGACAATGCGCATCAGAAATGGTTCCAAGGTTGATGTGATCGCCGTCGGCATGCTCCCTCTACATCTACCTTCGGGATTAGTTTTAGACATGAATAATTGTTATTTGGTGCCATCGTTGAGCATGAACATTATATCTAGATCTTGTTTGATGCAAGACGGATATTCATTTAAATCAGAGAATAATGATTGTTCTATTTATATGAGTAATATCTTTTATGGTCATGCACCCTTGTTGAGTGGTTTATTTTTGTTGAATCTCAATCATGGTGATACACATGTTCATAATATAGAAGCCAAAAGATGTAAAGTTGATAATGATAGTGCAACTTATTTGTGGCACTGTCGTTTTGGTCATATTGGTGTAAAGCGCATGAAGAAACTCCATGCTGATGGGCTTTTGGAATCACTTGATTATGAATCACTTGGTGCTTGCGAACAATCCCTCATGGCGAAGATGACTAAAACTCCGTTCTCCGGAACAATGGAATGAGCTACTGACTTATTGGAAATAATATATACTGATGTATGCCATCCAATGAGTGTTGAGGCTCGTGGCGGGTATCATTATTTTCTGACCTTCACAAATGATTTAAGAAGATATGAGTATATCTACTTAATGAAACACAAGTCTGAATTGAAAAGTTCAAAGAATTTCAGAGTGAAGTGGAAAATCATCGTAACAAGAAAATAAAGTTTCTACAATGTGATCGTGGAGGCGTATATTTGAGCTACGAGTTTGATATTCATTTGAAACAATGTGGAATACTTTCGCAACTCATGCCACCTAGAACACCACAGCGTAATGGTGTGTCCGAACGTTGTAACCGTACTTTATTAGATATGGTGCGATCTATGATGTCTCTTACTGATTTACCGCTATCATTTTGGGGTTATGATTTAGATACGGCTGCATTCACAATAAATAGGGCACCGTCAAAATCCATTGATACGACACCATATGAACTGTGGTTTGGCAAGAAACCCAAGTAGCCGTTTCTTAAAGTTTGGGGCTACGATGCTTATGTGAAAAAGCTTCAACCTGATAAGCTTGAACCCAAATTAGAGAAGTGCATCTTCATAGGATACCCAAAGTAAACTGTTGGGTACACCTTCTATCACAGATCCGAAGGCAAGATATTCGTTGCTAAGAATGGATCCTTTCTAGAGAAGGAGTTTCTCTCAAAAGAAGTGAGTGGGAGGAAAGTAGAACTTGATGAGGTAATTGTACCTTCTCCCGAATTGGAAATTAGTTCATCACAAAAATTAGTTCCAGTGATTCCTACACCAATTAGTGAGGAAGCTAATGATGATGATCATGAAACTTCAGATCAAGTTATTATCGAACCTCGTAGGTCAACCAGAGTACAATCCGCACCAGAGTGGTACGGTAATCCTATTCTGGAAGTCATGTTACAAGACCATGATGAACCTACGAACTATGAGGAAGCAATGATGAGCCTCGATTCCGCAAAATGGCTAGAGGCCATGACATCTGAGATGGGATCCATGTATGAGAACAAAGTGTGGACTTTGGTGGACTTGCCCAATGATCGGCAAGCCATAGAAAATAAATGGATCTTTAGGAAGAAGACTAACGCTGACAGTAATGTTATTGTCTACACAGCTCGACTTGTTTTGAAAGGATTTCGACAAGTTCAAGGAGTTTACTACAACGAGACCTTCTCACCCGAAGCAATGCTTAAGTCTGTCCGAATCATGTTAGCAATTGCCGCATTTTATGATTATAAAATTTGGCAAATGGATGTCAAAACTGCATTCCTTAATGGATTTCTTAAAGAAGAGTTGTATATGATGCAACCAGAAGGTTTTTGTAGATCCAAAAGGTGCTAACAAAGTGTGCAAGTTCCAGAGATCCATTTATGGACTGGTGCAAGCCTCTCGGAGTTGGAATATATGCTTTGATAATGTGATCATAGCATATGGTTTTATACAGACTTTTGGAGAAGCATGTATTTACAAGAAAGTGAGTGGGAGCTTTGTAGCATTTCTAATATTATATGTGGATGACATATTGTTGATTGGAAATAATACAGAATTTCTAGATAGCATAAAAGGATATTTGAATAAGAATTTTTCAATGAAAGACCTCGGTGAAGCTACTTACATATTGGGCATCAAGATCTATAGAGATAGATCAAGACGCTTAATTGGACTTTCACAAAGCACATACCTTGATAAAGTTTTGAACAAGTTCAAAATGGATCAGTCAAAGAAAGGGTTCTTCCCTGTGTTACAAGGTGGGAAGTTGAGTCAGACTCTATGCCTGACCACTGCAGAAGATAGAGAGAAAATGAAAGTCATTCCCTATGCTTCAGCCATAGGTTCTATCATGTATGCAATGGTGTGTACGAGACCTGATGTGTGCCTTGCTATAAGTATAGCAGGGAGGTACCAAAGTAATCCAGGAGTCGATCACTGGACAGAGGTCATGAACATCCTGAAATACCTGAAAAGGACTAAGGATATGTTTCTCGTTTATGGAGGTGACAAAGAGCTTGTCATAAATGTTTACATTGATGCAAGCTTTTACACTAATCCAGATGACTCTAAGTCACAAACCGGACACATATTTATATTGAAGGGTGGAGCTGCCAGTTGGTGCAGTTCCAAGCAGAGCGTCGTGGCGGGATCTACATGTGAAGCAGAGTACATAGCTGCTTCGGAAGCAGCAAATGAAGGAGTCTGGATGAAGGAGTTCATATCCGATCTAGGTGTAATACCTAGTGCATTGGGTCCAATGAAAATCTTTTGTGACAATACTGGAGCAATTGCCTTGGCAAAGGAATCCAGATTTCACAAGAGAACCAAACACATCAAGAGATGCTTCAATTCCATCCACCATCAAGTCATGGAGGGAGACACAAAGATTTGCAAGATACATACGGATCTGAATGTTGCAGACCCGTTGACTAAGCCTCTTCCATGAGCAAAACATGATCAGCACCAATACTCCATGGGTGTTAGAATCATTACATTGTAATCTAGATTATTAACTCTAGTGCAAGTGGGAGACTGAAGGAAATATGCCCTAGAGGCAATAATAAAGTTGTTATTTATATTTCCTTATATCTTGATAAATGTTTATTATTCATGCTAGAATTGTATTAGCCTGAAACTTAGTACATGTGTGAATACATAGACAATACATAGTGTCCCTAGTATGCCTCTACTTGACTAGCTCGTTAATCAAAGATGGTTATGTTTCCTAACCATAGACATGTATTGTCATTTGATGAACGGGATCACATCATTAGAGAATGATGTGATGGACAAGAACCATCCGTTAGCTCAGTGTTGGGGATATAACTGGTGGGTATAAACCGCCCAGGAGGGGCCGGTTTATCCACAGAGAGCCTACCAATATTGAAGCCCATGAAGTCATAGAAGATGGCGATTTATGAAGGAAACATAATAGAGGGAGCCCAAAAGGCCCAGAGGCGGGTTAGGGCCCATATACATAAACCGCCATAGGCGTGTAACTTGTAATGTAAGGCATGAAAAGGTAGATACTGAGCCGGACACATTTATGAACCAGCCTCAGGATTCTGTAGACCGACGGGCGTCAACCTGTGTATATAAAGGGACGACCCGGTGGCGGTTTAGGGACAAGAAACAACAACTCGAGAGCCAGGCAAAGCGGATTCGCTCCATGGTCATCAAAACCCCATCAATTCCACCACAACTAGATCATAAGCTTTTACCTTCACCGCAAGGGGCCAAACCAGTATAAACTCCCTGTGTCCTTTGTCCAGTTTAACCCCTTTAAGCTAATCTCGTTGCGATGGCTCCACGACTAAGTCCTTACGCTAGGACATCTGACGTGACAATTCCATGACAGTTGGCGCCCAATGTGGGGCTATCGCATGATGGTTTCAAGTTCTTAGAGGGCAAGTTTGAAGGACTCAAGGGATATGTAGTGGCCCGGATGACCAAGAGTCGTCGTGACAAGCTCTATAACGACGACGCAAGTTGGGGCCCCGACGCCGGCTCAATCGAGTACGGGTACCGGGTCCTCTTCGTAGGAATTCATGTCTTCATCGGCAAGATCGGCAAACCGGGCCCTGAGCCGGACATCTGCGCCGACCTCATCGAGACGGCTCAGCTGCAAGCCCTGCCCGGGTTCAGCCCGCCACGAAGCGTGTGTTCGTAGGATTCATCCATGGTGCAGAATCTGAACCGGTATCCGACAGTGAGACGGTTGTCTATTCAGATGGCAAGTCATCCACCGGGGAGACCGAGTCATTGTATCAACTGCCAGATGGCCGGCTTGGGGGTTGTTCCAATGGCGACACTATTCCAGACCCCCTTAAACCGCCAGACCGGGTTGCGATCTTCATGGCCGGTACGCAGCCTGTGCAACACTCCTCAGCTGCGGCGGCAATGATTTCCGGATCGGCAGCCGGGGCAGGAGGCCCCGCGCGCCCGTGGCTCAAGTCCTGTCCGGTTTATTGGATGCCTTGGTGACATTGTTGACCATGCAAGTTAACCCGGAAAATTGAGATCAGCATAACGCGGAGGTCAGGAAATTGCGAGATCATATAGGTCAGGCCAAGGAGGACATGGCTGCTGAGGAAACGAGGATGGCTGAGGAGCGAGCTGCTTTGGATGCTCAGGCGCATCGGATTCATGCAGAATCTTACCAGCTCATGCTGGATCAGAACGCTTCAAATGATGTGATGAGGAGGAGGCACCAGCCTCATCTACTGCCGGTTTATGAAGCAAGGAATCTCTTTAACACGCCAGGAGCGGGAACCAGTAACCCGGCAGCGGTAAACCGGGTTGAAGCACATGGGATAGGAGCGCCAGATCAGCCACGGATGATGGACCCGCCACGATAGAACCATGACCTGCCTTGGTACATGCCAGCACCACCGGGTCATTTTCCTACCCCTTTGTATAACATGATTGCAGTAGCATCGCGATTGGCGGCTATTCCAATGGAAGGCGATTCTCCGACGGCGATTGAGACACGGCGTGCCAGAGATCTCCTCCAAACAGCAATGGTTCAGCAGCAAGCTTATTCATATAGTCATGACAGGATTCATTCTACCCCTCGCCCGAGCCGGAGTTACAGCAGACATGTTGAGGAACCGGTTGTGTCAAGCAGTGGACAGAACCATGATCCGCCCTGTAGGCCTAACCCGGCAGGAGGGAGAGCTGATGCATAGGATGTAGTGAACCAGGGCAGAGTGCGTCGAGAAGCCGAGTTAGCTGCGTAGGATGTGGTGCGTCAGCTTACCCCGGTTCGTGCAACAACTTCAGTGGAAACAGGGGTTGTTTTCAGTTCTTTGGGGGTGTCCTGTCTCACCCCGGCTCTACGCAATGTGCGGCTGCCCAAGGATTTCAAGGGTCCTCGTAAGGTGCCCAATTACACTGCTGACTTACACCCCGAGTCATGGGTCGAAAGCTATGAGATGGCGATGGAGATGCTGGATGTGGATGAAGCGGCATGTGCTAAATACTTCACCATGATGCTAGAAGGAACAACTCGCACTTGGTTAAAGGGTTTGCCAGCTAACTCCATCGGGTCATGGGCCGAGTTAAAGAGTCGGCTTATCCTGAACTTCAAGGACACGTGCAAGAAGCCTATGTCGATTATGGACTTAGCTCCCTGTGTCCAAGAAGAAGGTGAATCGACAACCCATTGGGTGCGCCGGGTTTCGGAAATCTTGCATTCATCACGTTGCATCAATGCCGATACAGCAGTCTTAACAATGGAGGGCAATTGCGGGTTCAAGCCTCTGAAGCTGAAATTGGGACGGCTCAAGTGTCACTCCAATGACATGGGCACACTTATGGCAGCTTTGGTTAAGTATGCCGACTCTGATAGTACCAAGGATCCCGAGTCTGATGAAGAAAAGTCGGGGAAGGGAAAGAAGGGCGGCAGCACCTAACGGCAGCAGCATAACCCGGCAGGCAATGGTAAGCGTAAAGCGGAGAATAGTTTAGATTTTGTGGCTAACACCAATGCACAGAATAATGGTCAGCGATGTAAGGGTAAACCACCCCCGCGGAGTGGAGGATCAGGTATCAATCTTGAGCGCTTGTTAAACCAGCCTTGCCCAAAGCACGCGAGAAAAGCCAGCTACGCACCTCTGGAAGGATTGCTTTATTATGCGAGAGTTCAAAAATTTGGATCTTTTCCAATATGATCAAGGACCGTCCGGCGGTTCAGGACCCGGATCTCATGGATCGGGTTATGGTGGAGGCAGTTCTGGCTTAGGATTTCAAGGTAATCAAAGCGGGCATGGCAATCAAGGCAGTCAGGGCAACCAAGGTGGTTACAACCAGCAGAATAATCAGGGGAATCAGCAACGGTCGGGTTATCAGAGCCACCCGAAGCAGTTGAACAGTGGGCAATATCATGTCTTCACCACTAGCCTGTGCAAGCGTGATCATAAGCTTCATAAAAGGGCAGTGAAGTCGGTTGAACCGGCGGTGCCCCGCTACTTGCGCTGGTCTGAACAGCCCATTGTGTGGAGTCGAGAGGATCATCCGCCTCGGGTTGATAATCCGGGTCATCTGGCATTGGTGGTGGCGCCTTAGGTCGGAGGTTATAAGTTCACCAAAGTGCTCATGGATGGAAGGAGCAGTATCAACATCATGTATTATGAAACCTTCCGTCGCATGGGACTGACAGATAAAAATCTCAAACCGTCAAACACTGTTTTCCATGGTGTGGTGCCTGGTAAATCGGCATACCCGGTTGGTAAGATAGCTCTGGAGGTCGTGTTTGGAGATGATCGTGATTCCAGATCAGAAACCTTAACCTTTGGAGTGGTGAAAATCCAGAGCCCATATCATGCCCTGTTTGGACGGCCGGCTTATGCTAGGTTCATGGCAAGGCCCTGTTATGTTTATCTATAGCTCAAGATGCCGGGTCATAAGGGGACCATTATGGTACATGGGAGCCGTAAGATTGCTTTGGATGCTGAGTCGGTTTGTGCAGCAGAGGAGTTGAAGTTCTACAAGGACAATGTTGATCCGGCGGATATGACTTCTCTAGAGAAGCCAACTACAGAGCATGACCCAGCCCTGAAGTTTAAAAAGGCTGATGAGACTAAGCTGGTTGATTTCGTTCCTGGTGATTCATCCAAGCAGTTCGGTATCCGTACTAATCTAGATCCAAAATAGGAAAGCGCGCTCATCGAGTACATCCATGAGAACCGGGACATCTTTGCATGGAAACCTTCTGACATGCCAGGTGTACCGAGGGAACTCGCTGAGCACACTCTCAATATTGATCCCAAGTTTATACCAGTCAAGCAGTTTCTTCGCCGCTTCAATGAAGAAAGGCACAAGGCTATTGGTGAGGAGGTAGCCCGGCTTTTGGCGGCTGGGTTTATCATTGAGGTTTTTCATCCGGAGTGGCTGGCTAACCCGGTGCTGGGGCTTAAGAAGAATGGCACTTGGCGCATGTGTGTGGATTACACGGACTTGAACAAGGCTTGTCCGACTGATCCTTTTGCTCTCCCTCATATTGATCAGATCATTGATGCTATGGCGGGTTGTGAGCGTTTGAGTTTTCTGGATTCTTATTTTGGTTATCATCATATCAAGATGGCAGTTAAGGACCAGGAGAAAACAGCTTTTATAACTCCCTTTGGAGCCTTATGCTATGTATCTATACCTTTTGGGCTCAAGAGTGCCCAGGCGACTTAACAACGATGTGTGCAGAATTGTCTTCATGATCAAATTGGGCGCAATGTTCATGCTTATGTGGACGATATTGTGATGAAGTCCGGGAAGAAGGAGACGTTGATAGATGATTTGAAGGAAACCTTTGATAACCTCCGGGTTTATAAAATGATGCTTAACCCGGCCAAGTGCGTATTTGGTGTTCTGGCAGGCAAACTTTTGGGTTTTCTAGTGTCTAACAGGGGCATTGAAGCTAATCCAGAAAAGATCAAGGCTATTACGTCTCTGGCTAAACCGGCGTGTATCAACGATGTTCAACGTCTGGCGGGTCGTATTGCGGTACTGAGCCGGTTTATCAGCCGGTTGGGAGAGAAGGCGATCCCTCTATATCAGATGATGAAAAAGATAGACAACTTTGTCTGGAGTGATGCTGCTAATGCGGCGTTTGAGGACTTGAAGAAGAAGTTAGCCGAGCCGCCTGTCCTCGCTGCTCCGATCGATAAAGCACTACTAGAAAAACCCCTACTAATGGCGCACCTAGTATGGCCATTAATGGCGCATCTGTGGTGCGCCATTAACAGCACGCCATTAGTAATTTTTACTAATGGCGCACCACCTGGTGCGCCATTAGTATCTGGTATACTAATGGCGCACCGAGGGTGCGCCATTAGTATAGGCCAGGGTGCGCCATTAGTATGCCTCCCAGGGGCCATGTATATCCAGGTTCTTTGGCATACTAATGGCGCACCACCACTGGATGCGCCATTAGTAACCATGGCATATTAATGGCGCACTTACCAGTGATGCGCCATTAGTATGCTTTGTCATACTAATGGCGCACTATCATGTGATGCGCCATTAGTATGAATATTAGGTTTTTTTATTTTTTTATTTTCTGTTTTTTGCACAGGTTACAAAATGTATAATTTGACAAAATATAGACAGCACACATCAACAACAGATTCATCGAATACAATAGAAGATTAGTCTTTGAATACAATTCATCATATTAGTCTCCGAATACAATTCATCATATTAGTCTTCGAATTGAAAAGACCGAACAAAGATAGAACATTATATTACAAGTCTCGAGACCGCGAGTAGCGAGTTTGTCTTCACATTACAAGTCGATATCGATCATCTAAACTACCATCACATAGAAGAGAGCTGCAGTCATCACGATGAGCATCATCACGATGAAACTCGTCTTCATCCGGTTCCTCCAACGCTCCCTTCCCTCTCCCGCTAGATAGCGGGCGTATCTAGATTCGGACTCGACCCTAGTGGTGTACCCTTTGTAACTGTTACCGCTGAATCGGTGAACCTGTCTCCGACACTCCTCCCAGTCATCGTAGACTCCGGGAACCTTACCCTTGTACACGACATACGTCGGCATCGCTATGCACTAGCCAAACGAAACGTTAGTACCAATTCACAGACAATACATAAGCAATATATAATTATGCAACAGAACGATCGGAAGAGAAAAGCAAGACATTAATAGCATCGATTACATCTAAGTTGAACGACTCTCGAAACCAAAGAGACATACTACAAGTTCATTAAAGTTTAATTACAACATGAGCCAATCGATGTTTCAGAACTAGACACAACATCACTGCTTTCGACTCGACTCAAGGGACCGGAGCGTGGATGAAGCCGCCGTCTATCGTGGGAGTCATGAAATAACGGTTGTTGTCAGCCTGCATTTGTAGCATTGTGTCGATGTCACTGTTGGACGGTTGATTTCTGAGGTAGAACTGCCCCGAGGTACGAAGGACATCTTGATGGATGATTTCCGCAAACTCCGACTGGATGCGAAAGAATTCTTGTCGGAGGTCCGCGTCCTGGATTGCCGACACGCTCGCGGCCCAATCTTTGAGTTTACTCGGTAGCAGAAGTTGATAATGGTCCCGTACGATCGCCCGCATGTGATGGATGGCGTAGTAGGCACCCTTCTGACCGCCAGGCGGCTTCTTGACGCAGCAGAACATCGTATTGTGGGAGAACACGTGCTTGCCGTACTTACGAATAGGCCTGGTGAAGGTGCCTCCAGATTTGGCGTAGCCGGGGAGAACATCATCAAGAACCTTCTTGACATTTGTGTAGTCTACCTTCGACTGACAGTCCGGGTCGAAATACGTGGCCATGGAATATTTGGGGCTTAGGAGGATGAGCGTGCAACGTGTGTCACTGTAGAAAACACGGAATGTTAAAAGAAAAACGATCAAAATGTAAGAATTCATATGTTATGGGCCGGTTGAGGGGAGGACTTACTCGGGAAAGTAAGGCACGAGGAAGTTATCCTTATCTTGGTTTGCCAGAATGACGCCTTCGAGGTAAGAACTCGCGACTTGCCGGTCCCCAGTGCTGCCCAAGATCTTGGCACGCATGTAGAAGGGGTCAACTATCACGATGTCCGGGGTCTTGTCGCGAATGATCCGCATCTCCATACTCAGCGAAAATAGCCGAACGAAGGTGTAGTGCAGCGGATGAAGGTTCAACATAGCGTGGATGTCATCAAAACGCAGGACGATCGTATGCCCGATGGAGTTATCCACAAAGCCCTTGCCCTCTGGCACCTTGGCCGCGAAAACTGGGTATGCCACATCCTTCTCCCTGAGACACCGCTTCTCCAAAGAAAGAACACTGTCATGCAGACTCCGCATAGCACCGGTTGCAGCATTGAGCATATTTGTCGGTAGCATCGCCCTACCCGCCACATGCACCCTCCTCGAGATATCCTGCGGTGAAGGTGGCCCGTCCTGAGCACGGATCGTACTCGGTGCCGGCTGGCTCGCACCCTTCTTAGTCTTTCTTTTGCGTGCCTTCTTCTTCTCCTGTAATGGGACCGAGTTCTGCTCACAGACCGCCTTCTTGAGTGTGTTGGGGCTGATAATATTTCGCACCTCGCCTATCTGAGGCTCGGTGAAGTCGGCAGCTGGAGGCGTCTCCTGAGAGCTGAACGTCAGACGGCGCCTGTTGCAACTTGGCTTCTCCGCGGTACCAGCTAGATCGCACACGTATTTTGTTGGGTTTGGTTCTTGAGAAGGAGGCCCCATGAAGTCGCCATCGTACCCATGTTCGGCAAAGTACTGATCGACGTTGCCAAATGTATCATCGTCGTCGTCGTCGTCGTTCTGATCCTGTGCCATATGCATGTTTGGATCCAGTGGCATAGGGATGTCCGGCACCGTTACGGCGGTCTTGCCATGGGGCCGACTTGGCGCCGGCACGACTGGCGGTGTTGTCTTTGGGGTGGTGTCCCCCTCCCCCAAACAAATCTCTCTCTTCGGCCAAAGCAGGGGCCAGCTCAGGCAGGCGTTGAGGGTCATCACGTCTTCATCCTCGGCCCCGACGGGTCGAATCGGAGGTAACAAGTCGTCGCAGCCTGGCAGCACCCGAACCAGTTGAACCCTAAACAAGTTGGGTGGCATCTGGGTACCGTGGAACAAGGGGTTGCCCGGTTGAACGATTTTGCCCTTGGCGACATCGACCAACTCGTTGTTCACGAAGTGGAGGAGAGTGCACGGAACGTCGGCGGCGCCCTGCGAAAACATGTAGGGCGTCAGGGATGCCCAGTCAAAGGCAAGGAGATGAAGTCATCGGCCGAGAGAGGCTTAATTAGTTACCGTGATGATGGCGTCGAGCTCGGCTAATGTCGACGCACCGCCAACGACGGGCGTGCAGTTGACGGAGGTGCCGCTTGCTGCAGAGGTGCCGGCCGGCGTACACCCGGGTGCATTAAGCTCCCGTGCTGGCGTCGGAGACACCAATGTCGCCTCCCCCGGAGGCACCAATGGCCCCGCCATCGCATTATGCGAGTTGCTGGCCGTGAAGCTAAGAATCGGGGGCGACCCCTGTTGGCCGCCCGCAATCCACGCACTCAACCCCGAGATCAAGGTAGGCACAACGGCGGTGATCGTCGCTCCGAGTCGTTGTTCCACTTGCTCTTGGACAATCTCCGGAATGCGCGCCACCTGTGCCTTGAGTTCTTGTACCTCTCGCGCCTGGCTTTCCGAGCTGGTCTTTTTCTCCTTCCACACACCAGCGGTATAGTATGACCCCCATTTTGTCAACAAGCCTTTGCCGGCCACACGACCAGCTGACGTCGGCTTACTGAGCTTATCCTTGTTCTTCATTACATTCAACCCCCTATTTAGAGTGGTGTCCCAAGGGTTGCTCTTAGTTGACCCCGCACTACTGCTTTCAGTCGCCTGCGGAAGGAATGTGAACCATTTAGAAATTTGGCTTCATTAATTAGAATGCAACCATATGGAGCTAATTACGCGGGGGTGTATTCCTTACCAGAACAAGCTCAAGCTGCCTGGTCTTCGGATCCGTGGTAAGCTCCTTTGTTTTCGGGTCCTTCTTGTACCGGGCCCTGACAAAGTTCCTGGTCTGCTTGTCACCGTATTTATCGAAGAGGGGCGGTAGGCCTTGCTCGGCACGGTCCGCCTCCTCCTTGTCCCATATAGGCTCCGCCACTCTGTAACCGCCGGGACCGAGTGTGTGTTCCCCTATGTTCAGCTCCCGCATTTGTTTCCCCCACTCACTTGATTGGGAACTTGCGGTGCTCGAGCAATTGATCTTGAAGTCGTTGTAGTCATCTTCGGTGATCGAAGGATTTTTCTCCTTGATCTTCTGATAACTCTCACCTTTCTCGATCATTCTCTTCACATTGCTTTTCCAAGTAGACAGGGCCTTGCTCATCTTCGTGAGGGCAGCATTGTTCACTTTATTCCCTTTGAGGCTTGTGTTTTCAAATTCAGCGGGGAACTTGTATCGTTCGTGTAGCTTCATGAAGAGGAGGTTGCGCAAATTCCCTCGGTCAGGATGCCTCAGGTTCTCGGTGTTGATCGAGACGGTGCTCCGGACAATGCACCCGAGCTTAAGCGAGTACCCCTTGACTATTCGTTCGGGCGCCGTTGGATTCCCGTTGGAGTCCACTTCAGTAACTTCCTCCTTGAGGGTGCGGAGCACGATCGGGCGCCAGTCCTTCCGTTGCCTCTTCGGTTGGCTGCCATCTGTGCGTGCGCCGCCATCATCAGTGGTGGCATCCTCGGCGGCACCATCAGTGGTGGCATCAGTGTGGTCATCCTTGGCGGCACCATCCGTGGTCTCAGGGTCGGTGGGGAAGGCGGCGGCCTCATACAAGTGAGGTTGTTCCTCCATCTCCTGGGACAGCTCCCAGAATGCCTTGCCGCCCGAACCCCCGGCCTCATCGTTGTGGGCCATGTTTCTCTCTAAATAGAAACAGAGTTTGGTAAAAAAGTTGGTTATTGTCAAGGAACAAGATCATGGTCTCATCATTTAGGGTTTGTCGACGCCGAGGCATCCTAAAATCTAAGCTTTTATCATTGAGGGTTTTTCGACGCCGAGGCACCCTAAAAGCCTAACCTTTCATCATTTCGGTTTTTATCGACACCGAGGCAGCGTCGTCCGGGCGGCGTCCGGGAGGTGGACGGGGCGGCGTCCGGGCGGCGGGGTCGCGTCGAGGCGGCAGGGCAGCGTCGAGGTGGCGGGGCAGCGGCGTAGGGGCGGGGTCGAGGCGGCGTCGGGGCGGCGTCGGGGCGGCGGGGCGGCGTCGAGGCGGCGTCGGGGCAGCGGGGCAGCGTCGAGGCGGCGGGGCAGCGGCGTCGGGAGAGGAGAGGGGAAGGGGATCTAGGGCGAGGGAGAGGGCGAGGGAGAGGGAAGGCGAGGAGAGGGCAAGGGAGGGAGAGGGCGAGGGCGAGGGCGAGCAGTGGGTCAGGGCGGCGGCGGCGGCGGCGGTGGATCGAGAGGGAGAGGGAACTGGCGAGGGGGAGAGGGAAGGGAGGGTCGGGCGAAGGGGGAGAGGGAAGGGGGGAACGGGCACAATACTAATGGTGCACCTCACCGTGGTGCGCCATTAGTATTTTTTTTATTTCAACTCGATCCAACAGGTTATGTACCACCAGAACTGATCCACGTCAAGTCCCCTCTACTAGCTTGACTGGTCAGCAGCCAGTTCTCACACCAGGAGGTCCTGGGTTCGACTCCCAGGCTCCACAAATTTTTTTTAGCATTTAAAAAGCTGTTTGATACTTATTTGTGTTTAAATATGTTCAAACTTGTTTAAATAATAACAGTAATATTTTTTTATAAGACAGTAGCATTTAAAAAGCTGTTTGATACTTATTTTTTTTATAAGACGGTGCGCGGGGTGTGGGGGGTCGGCGGCGGCGGTTGAGTAGGGGAATCGAGGGTGCGGGGGGTCGGTGGCGGTGGCCGGTGGACTGGGGGGGTGCTCGGCGGCGAGGGGGACCGGATCTGGCGAGGTGCGATAGCGATCGAGATGGAGGGGGATCGAGGTGGGCTCCACAATTTTTTTTAGCATTTAAAAAGCTGTTTGATACTTATTTGTGTTTAAATATGTTCAAACTTGTTTAAATAATAACAGTAATATTTTTTTATAAGACAGTAGCATTTAAAAAGCTGTTTGATACTTATTTTTTTTATAAGACGGTGCGCGGGGTGCGGGGGGTCGGCGGCAGCGGTTGAGTAGGGGAATCGAGGGTGCGGGGGGTCGGCGGCAGCGGCCGGTGGACTGGTGGGATAGCGATCGAGATGGAGGGGGATCGAGATCGAGTGTCCATGAAATTTAAAAATATTCATGATAGTTCAAAAAGTACCCATGAAATACAATCGAGAAATGAAGGCTACGATTTAAATACAATCGATCTTAGCTAGCTATCTGTTCACAATCTTCTTGCCCTTCTTTTTCGCAAATGGAGTTCTTCTGTGGAACGGACGTCCTTTAGGTAGGGTGGTCCTGCTTCTTCTTGTGGTGTATGCTGCTACTTCATCATCGTCGTCACGTTCGATCCTCGGGTCGCCGTACTTGTCGAAGTCTTGCTCATTGGCTACTCCGTCCATTCCGATGATCTTCCTTTTGCCTCTCCTCACGACAACACGACTGGGCTTTGGCGGGTCGGTAATGAAGAAGCATTGGTCCACTTGGGAAGTCAGTACCCATGGCTCATTTTTCGCGATGACGTTTGCGCCCGCGGTCTTGGATTTGGCTTCGGGTATAACCATGGTGGTGAAATACCGGTCTTCTTTTATGACGTTCTTGGCCCATCTGACACGGAACATCGGGACCTTCTCTCCAGTGTAGCTCAGCTCCCAGATCTCCTCGATCCTTCCGTAGTATCTGTCCTTGTCATTACCGGTGTAGGATTCCATTGTTACCCCGGAGTTCTGATAACCATCGCTCTTCATGTCCTTGGCCTCGGTGTAGAATGTGTAGCCGTTGATATCGTACGCCTCATAGGTCATCAGGTTGTGCTCGGCGCCCTGTGACAAGGCGAATATGAGTTGTTCTTCCGCGGAAGAATCCTCATGTAAAGGGTATGACAGAAGCTTCTGCTTGAACCAACGCGTGAAACATGAGTTGTGCTCTTTGAGTATATCTCCGTCCGTCCTCTGTTGGCCTCGGTCATTGTACGTCTTCTTAATAAAGGTTTTGTGCTCTACCACCCAAGGATCAACCACGTCTATGTGTTGTAGCGCGACTAGGTTTGCTCTTTCAAAGTCGGCGAGTCGACCCTCGAAGTCGACATGCATTTCGCGGCGACCCTCACGGTGACCCCATCCAGCGAGCCTGCCGAGGTGCCTGTTGACGGGCAGACCAACGGGGTTCTCGATGCCTAGATAATTCGTGCAGTAGGAGATGCACTCTTCGGTCAGAAAGCCCCTGGCTATGCTTCCTTCTGGACGTGACATGTTGCGAACGTATCCTTTGATGACACCATTCATCCTTTCGAACGGCATCATGCTGTGCAGGAACGTCGGCCCGAGTTGGATGATATCCTCCACTATATGGACCAGCAGATGCACCATAACGTCGAAGAATGTGGGCGGGAAGTACATCTCAAGCTCACATAGTATCACCACGATCTCTTCCTATAGCCTTCTGAGTTGCCTCACGCCAATCGACTTCCGAGAGATGACATCGAAGAAGTTGCATAGGCCAAATAGCGTTTCACGGACGTGCGCGTCCATGATCCCACGGATTGCAACTGGAAGTATCTGCGTCATCAGCACGTGACAGTCGTGAGACTTCATCCCACTGAACTTCTGCTTCGCTGGGTCTAGGTATCTGCTTATCTTCCCCGCGTAACCGTAAGGAAGTTTTACTCCTAGGAGGCAGGTGAAAAACTGCTCGATCTCCTCCTGACTTAGAGTGAAGCACGCGGGAGGGTAGTCATTTCCGGTCTTCTTGGCCTTTTTGCCTTTGCGACGACTTTCTGTGTCCTGCTTCGCCTCATCATCATCATCATCATCATCATCATCATATATAGTGTGAAGCTCCTGCCTGATGCCCATTGATTTCAAGTCTGCCCTTGCTTTCGGCCCATCTTTGGTCCTCTCTGGCATGTTGAGAAGGGTACCAAGCAGACTCTCGCACACGTTCTTCGTGATATGCATGACATCAAGGCTGTGAGGCACACGGTGGATCTTCCAGTACGGCAAGTCCCAGAAAACAGACCTCGTTTTCCATACCTTCAGCAGCGGCTCTGGCGCCTTTCGCTTCTTTCCCGGCTCTGGCGCCTTTTGCTTCTTTCCCGGCAGTGGGCAGTCTTTCCAATTTTTCAATAGCTTGTCTATTTCCTCGCCGCTCCTCGTACACGGGCGTTTTCGGGGTTCGGTTTCACCATCGAACAGATCCTTGCGTTTCCTCCACGGGTCATCGTCGCGAAGCCACCTTCGATGTCCCATGAACACGGTTTTCGAAAACCCGGGATCTCTATCTAGCTGGCGATACGTTGTGTCATCCATGCACCTTACGCATCTAGAAAATCCGTGGACTACCTGCCCCGCAAGATATCAGTAACCGAGATAGTCGTGCACCGTCGTGAGCAGTGCGGCTCTCATAGGGAAATATTCTTTCTCTGCGGCGTCCCACGTATTGGCTGGCGTTTTCCACAGTGTGTCAAGCTCCTCTTTCAGCAGCCCCAGATACAGATTGATGTCGTTCCCTGGTTGTTTCGGCCCTTCAATTAGCATACTCATGTGAATGTACTTCCTCTTCATGCACAACCAGGGGGGAAGGTTGTACATCCACACAAACACAGGCCAGGTGCTATGTGTGCTTCTCTGGCTGCCAAACGGATTGACTCCATCGGTGCTCGCGCCCAGCATGATGTTCCTTGGATCGTTCCCAAATTCTGGGTATTCGAAGTTCAACGCTTGCCACTGGCTCGCATCCTTAGGGTGACTCAGCATCTTGTCTTTTTTATCTATCTCCGGATCATTTGCGTCATCTTCTCGCTTCTTCTCCTCCCTATCCGCGTGCCAACGCAAGAGCTTTGCTACCTTAGGATCCGCGAAATACCGCTGCAGACGAGGAGTGATCGGAAAGTACCACACCACTTTTCGAGGAGCTTTCTTCCTATTCTTGTATCGAGTGACACCGCACACCGGACATATGGTAGACTCTGCGTGCTCGTCCCGATAAATGATGCAATTGTTCATGCACACATGGTATTTCACGTGCGGTAAATCCAGAGGACACACGATTTTCTTCGCCTCCTCCAAACTGGTCGGGCACTGGTTCCCCTTGGGAAGACGTTCGTGCCAGAATGACATGTTCTCGTCGAAGCATGCGTCGGTCATTTTGTGTTTTACCTTCATCTCCAGAGCCATGAGCGTTACTTTCAGGCGGGTATCCTCGGGCCTGCATCCTTCATACAATGGAGTAACCGCGTCTAACTCAAGTTGATCCATCTTGGCTTTCTCTCGGGCGGCAGCTCTTGCGTTATCCGTCTGCTTGAGAAGCAGCTCTTGAATATGAGGGTCCTGCACCCAGCCCATCGATGGTCCAGCGTCGTCTGCTCCGCCGGCATCATCATCATGTCCTGCATCTTCTACATGATGACTGTGTACAGCATCACCGTCGTGATCATCTCCTGGGGATTCTTCGTCTTCTCGCCCCCCCCCCCGAGCCGCGGTGGTTGTCTTGCTGCCCTTCCTCATTTCTTGCCCGGCCCCCATGGACGACTTCGTAGTCATCTTCATCACCTTGCCACCGATAGCCATCCATGAAACCACGCAAGAGCAGGTGGTCCCGCACCTGCCCGGAATCCGGGTCCGCAATAAGGCTATTCAGCTTGCATCTTCGACACGGACATCTTATCTCCGTCTCGTTCTTTTGAAGCATCTCGGCCTTCGCGGACCTCAAAAACCTATTCACGATGCCTTCGGTCATCGTGCGGACCATGGTCGCCTGCGGGGTAGAGCAAAATGATATTTTAGAACCAAGAAAAAATTTGGCATGACTTTCCCTAAAAATAGGACCAAAAAGAATGCTTAATGCCAAAATTCTCGCCGAAACAGAAATGAATCAACATTCCGGCAAAATATTGGCAACTATCGCATTTCAAATACCGGTACACCTCCAAACACAAACACATATGCAACACCACAAACATATGCAACACCAGGAACATACATAGATCTAGCTAGGCCATAAAAAGTTCATGTGCACATTGTTGTAGGGAGAACAACATAAATATAGCTTCCCCCTTACTTACCTAGCAAAACAAGGTAACTTAACCACTTAATTTGAATGAATCTATGGTGGAAATGAGGTGAAAAAGAGGAGGCACCCGAGACAAGGAGGAGGCGGTGGAGAGAATGAAGTGGGGAGAAAGTGAGTGTGGGAGGAGAGGCTGTCCAAAATATCTTGTTGCTGCCCACTTACTAATGGCGCACCAGCAACAAATGCGCCATTAGTAATCCAGGTTACTAATGGCGCACCCCCTGGTGGTGCGCCATTAGTACTTTTGCAAAAAAAAGGAATAAAAACAATAATAAAAAAAATAACATTAGTGGCGCACCTTCTGGCTGGTGCGCCATTACTAGTTACAACTAGTAATGGCGCACCACCACCGGATGCGCCATTAGTATGTTTGGACAGGCGCACTAGTTCAAAAAAAAAATTGGTACTAATGGCGCACCGTGGGCAGGGTGCGCCATTAGTAGTTTCAACACTAATGGCGCATCAGGGGGTGGTGCGCCATTAGTATATACTAATGGCGCACCACATGTCTGGTGCGCCATTAGTGTCAATTCCATCTATAGCCCTTTTCCTAGTAGTGAAGAGCCGTTGTTGTTATATGTGGCTGCCAATGCCCGGGCTGTTAGTGTGGCTATTGTGGTGGAGCGCAAGGAGGCATGTAAGGAGTATCCGGTTCAGCGGCCGGTTTATTATATCAGTGAGGTGCTTATTGAATCAAAGCAGAGATATCCACATTGGCAGAAGCTTGTGTATGGAGTTTTTATGGCGAGCCGGAAGCTTAAGCAATACTTCCAGGGCCATCCCATCACTGTGGTCAGTTCCGCTCCTTTGGAGATATCATCCAAAATAGGGAGGCAACTGGCCAAGTTGCTAAGTGGGCTATTGAGCTCGGACCTCACGAGGTGAAATATATGCCTCGAACGGCTATCAAGTCCCAGGTGCTCGTGGACTTCATCAATGACTGGACGGAGTTACAGGCACCAGAGGATAAACCGGATAACACGTACTAGACTATTCACTTCGACGGGTCCAGGCAATTGGAGGGCTTGGGGGCTGGAGTTGTCCTTACTTCCCCTCGAGGTGACAAAATTCGTTATGTTCTCCGCTTAATGTTTCCTTGTACTAACAATGCAGTTGAGTACGAGGCCTTGCTCCACGGTCTTCGGGTGGCTAAGGAAATGAACTTAAGCCGAGTACGATGCTTTGGGGACTCTGATTTGGTGGCTCAGCAAGTCTCTGGTACTTGGGATTCTAAGGATCCACTCATGGCGGCTTATCGACGTGAGGTGGATATTGTTGCTGGTCACTTCAAGGGTTACCAGGTTGAACACATAGATCGATGCAAAAATGAAGCGGTAGACACTTTAAGCCGGCTGGGGTCTTAGTGTAAACCGGTGCCGCCCAATACCTTTATGGATGTTTTGCATAATTCGTCAGTCAAGTTACCTACAGAGGAGGACCTGGTTGTTCTTGATCCGGAGGCTCAGTTGGTGGCGGCTCTTCATATTATCCCAGATTGGATGGTTCCATATTTGGCGTATATGAACCAGGGCAAGTTACCGGAGGATGAAGTTTTGGCCAGGCAGATAATCCGGCGGTCCAAGTCCATGACCATTTACAATGGCGAGTTACATCACTGCAGTGTCTCGGGGGCGTTTTAGCGCTGCATTTCTCCTAAAGAAGGCCGTGAGATTTTGCGTGAGATCCATGAAGGCGACTGTCGGTGTCAAAACCGGCGGATCTCGGGTAGGGGGTCCCAAACTGTGCGTCTAGGCGGATGGTAACAGGAGACAAGGGACATGATGTTTTTACCCAGGTTCCGGCCCTCTTGATGGAGGTAAAACCCTACTCCTGCTTGATTAATATTGATGATATGGGTAGTACAAGAGTTGATCTACCATGAGATCAGAGAGCTAAACCCTAGAAGCTAGCCTATGGTATGATTGTTGTTCATCCTACGGACTAAAACTCTCTGGCTTATATAGACACCGGAGAGGGCTAGGGTTACACAGAGTTGGTTACAATGGGAGGAGATCTTCATATCAAATCGCCAAGCTTGCCTTCCACGCCAAGGAAAGTCCTATCCGGTCATGGGACGAAGTCTTCAATCTTGTATCTTCATAGTCCGGGAGTCCGGCCAAAGGCCATAGTCCGGCCATCCGGACACCCCTTAATCCAGGACTCCCTCAGTAGCCCCTGAACCAGGCTTCAATGATGACGAGTCCGGCGCGCAAATTGTCTTCGGCATTGCAAGGCGGGTTCCTCCTCTGAATTTTTCATAGAAGATGTTGAACACAAGGATAGTGTTTGGCTCTGCAAAATAAGTTCCACATACCACCATAGAGAGAATAATATCTGCACAAATCTAATCTGCTGACGTATTCCGCAGCGTGACATCACGCCACGGCCAAGCCTTTATTCGAATCGTCTTACTGTTCCACCTCAGCGCGTTTAGGGAGGCGGTTTCCTTGGCACATCTTGTCAAGGCGGAGATCGTGTCCCCTTATTCCGGGATTCTCATCAATACGAGCGTGGGTAACCCAACCGTGCCTTTGGTATGACTTCCTAATTGAAAGCGAGTCCCAAACGGTTGCGGGGAGGGCTCTTGGTATTCAACCTCTTTATAAAGAGACCAAGGCTCGACTCCTTTCTTTTCAATTCAATCGAATCCGCCCCTCGCCTCAAGTTCCAACACCCAAAGCTCCAGTTTTAGGCGCTTCGGACCTTCGATGATGTCCGGCTCCGACCTTCAAGGCTGGTGGATGCCTTCTTCTGTTATGGAAGAAGACGTGCGAAAGTTGAGAGATGCCCGGTATCTAACCGGCGAAATCTCGCATAGGCTGCCTGCTCAAGGGCAGGCCATTCCCACTCCCCAGCCCGGTGAGAGCGTGGTGTTCACATCTCACTTCCTTCGGGGGCTAGGCTTCCCGATTGATCCCTTTGTGAGGGGGCTTATGTTTTATTACGGTCTGGAATTTCTCGACTTAGCTCCAGAGTCCATCCTCCAAATCTCATCGTTCATTGTCGTGTGTGAGGCCTTCCTCCATATTACTCCTCACTTTGGATTGTGGCTTAGAACCTTCAAGGTAGAACCGAAGATGATCGAGGGGCAGCACGCTGAGTGCGGAGGAGCTATCATAAGCAAGATGGCCGACGCTCCATGGCCCGAGGGCTCTTTCCAAGAGGAGTTCGGCTTATGGCAACGGGACTGGTTTTACATCACAGCCCCCAGGGGCACCACATGGGTGGCACCACCTACTTTTCGCTCGGGTCCCCCACCACGGCTAGCGTCATGGGTCAATGAAGGGCTTATCTGGGGGCTGTCCAAAGACGTGCCCTTGCTGCAGGGTCGCATTCGAGGTCTCCTAGAAAGAGATATCAACTTGACCGTAGTGGCGCAAGTTATGCTGATTCGCCGCATGCTGCCCTACAAACGTCGCCCTCTCCGCCTGTGGGAATTTAATCCGGAGGGACCGCGAGTCCTCCAACACTTTATGGGCACGACACCCATGGAGATGTACAAATTGTTCTTCGGATCACAAGCAAGGTGTCCGGACTTGTCCGAGGACGCATGCCTAAGCTGTAATCGCCCGGATGCCCAAGTAAGTAGCCCCGTATTTGGAAATGCCATCCGTATTTTTATCATAAACTTGCCCTTAACAGAGCTATCCTTTGAACAGGAGTGGATAGCGAAAGCAAAGCTTATCAGGTGTCCAGCCCCCCTGCCTGAGACCTCGCCGGATCCCGTGTTAACCAGGATGTTGGGAATTGTGCTTTCGGCAGAAGGCAAAGAGGGGAACCAAGGAGCTACCGCCTCCGCGAAGGAGGCTGTCAGGAAGGGAGGAATCAAGAATTCCCCCAACCAGGGAAAGAAAAGGACTGCCTCTGAAGACCCGGAGGGGATGGCCTCAAAACGGGGGAAGAAATCTTCGCCAGAGGATCCGGCGCCGGAGAATGCCCCGGCCGCATTGCGCCCCCAAGGGGATCAGCTCTCCACCGAGCCATAAGTAAAGAGAGGGGTTCCAAAATGAGTGACATCCCTGTTTTATTTCTGAGGAAGATAACCGAAATATTACCTTGCAGTTCAGATCTCAACCCTTCTCGGCAGAGCTCATCTTCAGGGGATCTTCGTCCGGAGATGATGGAGAGCGAAACGCCTCCCCTAGCTGCACCGTCTTACGAGGCAGATGACCCTGAGGTGTCGTCTCGGAGGGTTTCTCCAAGTCCGGACCCTGAAAAAGGTCGTCAGGCTAGTCCGGCACCCTCTGGTGCACGGTCGGAGGGGCTGAAGGATCTGCTCGGGCGAGCGTCTATCTCAGAAGAACACAGTATGTTAATGAACATGGTGATTGGAAGGATTTCATCCGCGCAAAGCGGATTGTACGAGGCCGCCAGGAGTTTACTGACAGGCTTTGAGGTACGTGAAAAGGTGTACCTTTTGGTAGAGCCGCATATATAAAATGTGCCCTGTATAAATAGTAGCCCCTGAGACTCTGTGTGTTGTCAAAAGTGACGACGCACAGAGGATCATAACCCCAGGTATAATACGTCGCCTTTTCTATGAAGGTGGCGAGGCGTTCGGTGGCTAGCCGGACTGATGAATCTGCCGAGCTAAAGCGGCAACTTGACGTAGCAGATGCCGACATCGCGCTTGTAAATAAGCGGCTAAATGAGGCACAAGGTATGTTCCAAAGACATCTAATAAGAGGAGCTCGATGCTCGTGCCTTATAAGATATGTGCTTAATGTAGATGGTGCTGCTACCGTGGAGAACCTTCGGGCAGAACTTGCCCGAGCCAACGAGCAAGCAAGGAAAAGTGATGCGGCTGCCGTTAAAGCGGCTGAAGAGCTAAAATCCGAATAGGCTGCTCACTGCTAGAGCAAGAAAGTAATAGCCGAGATGGCTATAAAATTGAAGGATGCTGCCGACCGCTGTAAATTTCTTGAACAAGAAGATAGGGCAGCTCAGAAAGACCTTGAAAAGACCATTGCCGAGGCCAAGGATACTCGCTCTACAATGAGAGCTATGAAGGAGGAGCTACGTCAGGCCGGAGATATCACGGCTGGAAAGCCCTATATGCTGCGGATGAAGTTCGGGGATCCTAAGTATGCTCCGTTAGACCGACAGTGGAGTGCGAAGAACACGTATCTGGATTTGGCAGCGAGTGCCGCAGACGCAACCGAACACTTCCGGGGTCAAGGTGACCATGAGTTGGAAGAACTTTTTTGGTCGCAGTTCCACAATCCAGAACGCCCACTTTCGGTATCCGACCGTTTGGCCGCCTGGGCAGAGCTGAACAGGTTATCCGGACTCGCCATGAGGTATGTTGCGAGTCGTCTGTGGCCGGAAGAGCCAGAGCCGAAGAGTTATTTTAGCTTGGTGTAGCAGTTCCTTGGTTCGGTGCCGCATGTTGATGCAATGAAGAGGTCGACGTGCATAGAGGGTGCACAGATGGCTCTTGCCCGTGTCAAAACATACTGGGCGGATATGAAGGCCAGTGTTGTTGCATCCCGGGATCCAGACGAAAGCCAAGTACCTGCCAAGCACTACTTTGAGGAAGTTCTTCAGGGCGCTCGTTTAATAGAGGCGCAGTGCTCGAAGGATGTTGTGTTCGAATAGCATGTGCTATTGTAAAACAAATATTTTGATAGAATATAAAAGATTTTTATACTTGTGCTTGCAAGAATTATAATGCCTCCTGTGCGGCCGTTAATGTATATGTGTATATAACCTGAAAGATGGCAGTTGTTGGCTTCAGCCCCCACGCATATAATGCGGGGGTGTTCGCAAAAAGGCGCCTTTTCACACTTAATCCAACGTCTTGGTCCTATAAAGGAGGTGATAGCGCAGCGAACTAGGCAACCGGAATATAATGCTTTATCACTTTCACTTAGCCATAGGAGTTTGACAGTGGGGCTACTGAATAGCCCCTAGGGGCACCGCGCTCGCCCGAATTCGGGGCGCGTGTGTGCCTGACTGGGAAGCGGCCCTTTGTTAATGCGGAGGAATCCTAAAGATTCCGAAAGTCATCGAGTGGTTGACCAGTCTCTCGCTATATCATGACAGTCAGTTTTCGGCTTTCTCTACTGAGGTGCTCGCCTGGCCGAATCGGGGCACAATCGCAGTAGTTCTCCTGGTGCCGCCTTAGCTGACAGAGCGGAGCGTATGGCAGCAAAACACAGGAGCCGGGCAAACCCAACATTTGACCAAAGACATGATTCGGAGCTGATGCATATAAGGTCAAACTCGCGACGCCGAACACTCCCTAAGTTATTCGGTCTTTATGAAAATGGGCTGAACAAAAGCCCTTGGTAAGAAGCCCCTGGTGCCCAGGAACGCGCAAAATTCTAGTGTGGCCACATGCCAAGACGCCAGTCTCCTCCTCGGTTATAGCGAAAACTGGGGGATGTTATCAACAAGAGACAGTAAACATGTTTACGCAGGGTCTTAATCTGAAAGGAATCCTTAAAACGCGTCCCCACTGCACGGCTGCGCCTGTGTCTCCGTTGTGCCGTATCCTGGACGGGCGTAGCATGGTGTTCATCTGCGAAAGAGAGGAACTTACTGAAAAATAATCGTGCGAGAAATCTATATTAAAATAAACAAAATATAATACAGAGACATGAGTAGAATTGAGCCGTATTGTCTCCTGGTGTAAACACGTGGAGCCCCTTGTACAGGGTTATGCGACTATTAAGCCTTTGTATGTTTACGCCGAACTCGTCGAGCCGTGTCCGGGGTAGTAAAGCTGATTAGTGTGCGGCTGTCAAGGCGGTCGCACCATTATCCGCACTTCGGGGAACACTTGATATTTCCCTTTAATGAGATGATGCCTCGTGGACCGGGCATTTTGAGTGTGAGGGATGCATAATGCGGTATTGCGTTAAAGCGGGCGAAAGCTTCGTGTCCCAGTAGCGCTTGATAGCGACTTATGAATGGGGCGATGTGGAAGGTTAGCTTTTCGCTTCGGAAGTTGTCGGGTGAGCCGAACATGACTTCTAATGAAAGGCAACCCATACTCTGGGTATCTGGGCCCGGCATGACTCCTTGAAAGGAAGTGTTGCCATGGCGAATTATTGCTGGGTTTACCCCCACTTTGCGGATTTTGTCCTGATATAACAGGTTTAGGTCACTGCCGCCGTCCATTAGGACTTGTGTAAATTGGAGTCCTCAATAATCGGATCCAAGACCAAGGCAGTCCAGCCTGCATTCCGGATACCTCTGGAGTAATCCTGATGATCGAAGGTGATTGGCTGTAACAACCAATGGCGGGGCTCCTCTGGGGCAGGCCGTATGGCGCGTATCTTCGTAGGCGCCATTATGTTTTTCCCTTTTGTCACCTGAAGTGAATTTACTGTTTTGACTTCTTGTGGGAACTTCTTTTGTTCTCCGGTGTTCTGCTTGTGGGGTACGTCATCATCCTCGCTTGGTGTGTCGAGCCGCTTGTGTTCGGCGTTGAGTTTGCCGGACTGCTTGAAGACCCAACAATCTCTGTGGGTGTGGTTTGCAGGTCTCCCGGGAGTACTGTGGATTTGACATATTTTGTCCAAGATTTTGTTAAGGTTAGATAGCTCGTCCCTGTCATCTTTGGGGGCGGCTTTTTCTGATTTTGCCGAGAGCTTTTGAATCCGGCGTTGACTGCCGTGCTCATCGGGCTGTTATCCTTGATCCGGCGCTGTTCTTTGTTATGGCACGGTTTCCTGTTTCCATCTCTAAGTTCGGATGTACTTGGGTCGCTGGTGCTGCTTCTTGCCAACCAGCTATCCTCTCCTTCGCAAAAGCGGGTCATGAGGTTTGTCAATGCGGCCATTGTTCTTGGCTTTTCTTGGCCGAGGTGTCTGGCGAGCCATTCGTCTCGGACGCTATGTTTGAAAGCTGCTAGGGCTTCAGCGTCCGGACAGTCGACTATCTGATTCTTTTTGGTAAGAAATCTGTTCCAGAGTTTCCGGGCCGACTCTCTGGGTTGTTGAGTTATATGACTCAGATTGTCTGCATACAGAGGTCGGACATAGGTCCCTTGAAAATTTGCCCGGAAAGCATCCTCAAGCTCTTCCCAACTTCCTATGGTGTTTTCGGGAAGGCTTTTAAGCCAATGCCGGGCTGGCCCTTTGAGCTTAAGGGGTAAGTATTTTATGGCGTGAAGGTCATCTCCTCTAGCCATGTGTATGTGGAGGATATAATCCTCAATCCAGACTCCGGGGTCTGTTGTTCCGTCGTATGCCTCTATGTTTACGGGCTTGAATCCCGCTGGAAATTCATGGTCCAGTACCTCATCGGTGAAACATAGGGGATGTGCGGTGCCCCTGTAAGTAGGTGTGCCGTGATGTTCGGATATTTTTTGCGTCGCATTGCTTACTAGAGCTTGCTTTCTTGGCCCGTAGATGGATCTGGTTGGACCGTTGTTATGATGCGAATCCTTGGGCGGATCGCATGCCGGGTTTAGTGCGGTGTCCTTTGTCGCTTGATGTCGACCGTGGGGTCATCTATCCGACCTGGTGGCTTCGTTGTTTTTTGACTGTGGGGGCTCTAAGGCCTCTTCATCAAATTCCAGTAGTAATTTCCGCTTCGGATAACTCTTTGCGTGATGACTGTTGCCGTACTTGTGTGCGGTATTGAGTACTTTGCCCCATCTGATTCTGAGTGCATCTTCCGCTGTTTTGAGCTTCCGCTTCTGCTTTTTCAGGCTGCGCGCAGTGGCGACGAGCCTTTGGTGGAGGTTCTTCTGTTCTAGCGACTTATCCGGCGTGAGTTCGTCCGGACTATCATTTTCGCCGGGGACGGATTGTTTGGTTCGTCCGCCCTGTTTGAACTGTTGCTCGATGGCATGTTTGTCTTCCGTTGATTCGCCCTGCTCTATGGCTGGGTCCTTGTCGTGGTGGGGCTTGGCGCGGCACTTACACCACCGCTTTGATTGTTTTTCGAGGGAACGATCCCTGGTTGCGCCCTTTTGATCCTCGTCGTTGCTTCTTTTAGGTGTGTCCACCATGCATACATCGTATGATGAGGTGATTGTCCGGTGCTCTATAGGCGCTGGTTCTTGATTGTCTCCTTTGTCGGCGTCCATACCGTCGATGCCTTCGGAGTCAAAGTCGAGTATGTCGGTTAGATTGTCGACAGTGTCTACAAAGTGGGTGGTGGGTGGGTTTCGAATTTCTTCGTCGTCCGCATCCCAACCTCGCTAACCCTAGTCCGGCCAGGGCTCTCCTGACAAAAGAGAGACTTTAGTGAATTTAGGATGTCACCGAAGGGTGAGTGCTGAAAGACGTCCGCGGCGGTGAACTCCATGATCGGAGCCCAATTGGGTTCGATCGGAGGGGGTGCGGAAGATTCGGAGTCCGGAAAGGAGTCCGGCACCTTGGAGTCACAGGCCTCACAAAGGACTAGGCCAGTATTCGGCTCGATCGCCGTAGAAATTGCGGCTCTTGGGGCGGCGTACAACCGTCCGTCCCCGACTGGCATGGTCGGCTCCGAGCTAAGGGTCGGAGCGGACACCTGAGCGGCGCTCTGGGTGCTGTCCGGCGGCAGAGCTAGATCATTCCCATCGTGACAGTGCGGCGTGCTCGGCCGTGGCTCGAATCCGTCGAAGATCAAGTCCCCGCGGATGTCGATCGTGTAGTTTGATCTTCCAAATCTGACCTGATGGCCAGGGGCGTAGCTTTCCATATGCTCCAGATGGCCAAGCGAATTGGCCCGCAGTGCAAAGCCGCCGAATATTAAGATCTGTCTGGGGAGAAAAGTCTCAACCTGGACTGCGTCGTGGTTGATGATCGAAGAAGCCATCGGGCCTAAAGGTGACGACACAGAGGAACTCTCAATGAAAGCACCAATGTCGGTGTCAAAACCGGTGGATCTCGGGTAGGGGGTCCCGAACTGTGCGTCTAGGCGGATGGTAACAGGAGACAAGGGACACGATGTTTTTACCCAGGTTCGGGCCCTCTCGATGGAGGTAAAACCCTACTCCTTCTTGATTAATACTGATGATATGGGTAGTACAAGAGTTGATCTACCACGATATCAGAGAGGCTAAACCCTAGAAGCTAGCCTATGGTATGATTGTTGTTCGTCCTACGGACTAAAACTCTCCGGCTTATATAGACACTAAGAGGGCTAGGGTTACACAGAGTCGGTTACAATGGGAGGAGATCTTCATATCAAATCGCCAAGCTTGCCTTCCACGCCAAGGAAAGTCCTATCCGGACACGGGACGAAGTCTTCAATCTTGTATCTTCATAGTCCGGGATATTTACTGAAGACAACAGTGGTCATAGCATTGATTTGCTGCTTCAAACCGGTCAGTTCTTCTACTACCAGATTAAGGGCTGCCTCAGCATCCTCCACCTATTTTACTAGAGTTGCTTTTTCAGCATCCCATCCTGCCCATTCACTTTTAAAGTTTTCCTTCAATTGCTCCATGGCTATAAAGGCACTGGTCAGCTCGTCTTTTGCCTTGGAAGTTTCTGCTTGATGGGACTTGATGTTTTCTTGAAGATCGGCGAGTTGAGATTCTTTTTTGCTCAGATCATCCTGGAAGAGACAGTTAATGAGTTGGTAGTGCATGTTTGAATTCCCAAGCACATAACAAGTTATACACTTGGCACTTGGGGGCTAATGCCTATCGCTTCTTCTCAACAATATGGTAAAGTCTCAAGGCTCAATACAAGTATTAATCTTGGCACTTGGGGGCTAATGCCTATCGCTTCTTATCAACAATATAGTAAAGTCCCAAGGCTCAATACAAGTATTAATCTTGGCACTTGGGGGCTAATGCCTATTTGCTCAAAAACAAAGTTGAGGATTTTTTCCCGTAAACCGGTTTCAGAAGGTAGTCAACAAGAAGTGTGAGCCTTACAACATGAAGTCCCAATTCATCTTGAGGAGATAAACCGGCCCTTGGGGGCTACACAGGTGAAGTTGAATTCTTATTGTATAAAGTCCCAGTTCATCTTGAAGAGATAAACCGGCCGTTGGGGGCTGCTGGAGTTGATATTATCAATAAATCAGAAGGGAGGAATATTTATGAAAAGTTCAAACAGGATTTACCTCATAGCGCTCCTTCATTAGGCCTACTGAACCGGCTTCATAGTCGCGGCTTGTGTACATACGGGTTAAGAATCCAGAATGCAGGTCTTGGCTGTTGAGGTGGGCATAGCTTGATAAATTCTGTTTTCCACTTACCCTTGTCCGGAGCAGGAATTTATTCTTTGGCACTATGCTTTGACAAAGCGATAGGATTGCCAGGGAGGCATAACCCGTACCAGTAACGACAACATCCTCATCAGCGCCTTTAGCCGGGCTTGGCGGGTCATCAGCATGAGCCATTGGATCAACATTCACGTGTTCAGCTTCAGTTGCTTGATCCGGCAACGGCGGGTCATCTAGAATATTGTCAACATCTGGGCATGACAGTTCAGGAGTCTTTTCCGGTTCACCCCGAATGGGGTCTTCAGCTGGTTTGTTCACTTTGGCCTTCTTTCTGGCTCTGGCTTTGGCCCTGGAAAATAATTAGTATCTATCAGAACAATGCAAGGATCAAAAATATGAAGGTATGACGGATTAGCAAAATCTGCTCACCCAGGAACTGTTTTAATGGTCGGAAGCTTCGTCCCTGTTGATTCGCCAGAATATGAATGGGAGGTTCCCTGGTAATTCGAGTCAGACGGATTAAGAGGATATCAAAAATAACCCACCTTGGTACAAGGTATATCAGAAGTACAAGAGACCTCTTCACGGCGTTTACGAACCGGAGTGTTCGGTAAACCGGAGAAAGTAACCACTTGTCCGCTATGCCGGGTTGTGCGGCGAGCTTCATGCTGCTATGTCCTCAAAAGAAAGTGCGGATCCGAATAAGCTAGAGGGTGTGAAAATTTTACTTTCCAGACTGCTCGACAGATTTTTGGTGTTGGCAGAGGATCTGAATCGGAAGAAAGGATAATTACCTCTACATCATCAGCATGGCTAGCCTCCGCATCATCCTAGTAATGATCATTGTCAATAAGGTGTATGAAAAAAGAACCAAGAGAATCAAGTTCTACCTCTGACTCCGAATCATCAAGATCTTCATTATTGGTTGGGTCAGGGGATTCGACAGTTTTCTTCTTCGCGGGTTTCTTTGTAACTTTGGTCTTATGGTGAGGCATTTTTACCGGTTTATCCTGCGGTTTCTTCGGTTTATCCTGCGGCTTCCTCTTCCAGAACGGATCATCACCCTGCAAAGGTGGACAACAAGTTATAAGGAAATATTTACAGGAGGTCGAATTAAGACAAGAATGATGCAATTCTTACAGCTGGCAGTTTATTGGAGACACAAAAGGGACTAAGCCATGTCTTGCTACACTCAGATACTGGTTCATCCAACATCTTCTTGACAGATTCAGTAATCTCATCGTCAGTTAGCTGAATATCAATGTGCCGCTGAGGGTCTTTGACATCCCCTGTGTACTCGCACATTAAATCGGGGCGACGGCTTAAGGGCAAGATGCTCCAAGAGACCCACCAACGGAAAAAGTCAATGTCAGTTAAACCATTTGACATAAAGGCTCTAAGCTTTGCCAGTTGAGGGGCATATTTGGTTCGTTCCTTGTAGTGAGCCGTTGGGGGAATGAATGTGTGTTGGTAAGCCGGTGAGCACGATAACCCGACAGAGGATTTTCATCAGCTGGAGATGTGTTTTGGCAGTAAAACCAAGTCAGATTCCAGTCTTCGGGGTGGCTATGATGCTTGGCATGAGGAAAACTGACATCTTTCCTTTTTTGGATTGATACCCCTCCAAGTTCAGTATTGGGCCCGTCCGTAAATTGAATACGGCGATTTAAGTAAAAGAAGTCTCTGAAGAGCTCAACGGTAGGTTCTCCTTGCAGATAAACCTCACAAAACACTTGAAAATTACATATATTGGACAAAGAGTTCGGTCCAATATCTTGAGGGCGGATCTGAAAGCTAGCAAGCACGTGACGGAAGAATTTTGATCCGGGAGGGCTAAAACCTCGACCCAGATGATCAGCAAATACAATCACCTCTCCATCCTTGGGTTCAGGAGGATTTTCTGGACCGGGGACCCGCCAGTGGATGATTTCTTTACTCACTAAAGCGCCAGTTGCAACACACATGTTCAGCTGCTCTTCGGTAACCCGGGAAGGAACCCAATTGCAGGCATAAAATTGTTTGGCCATTTCAATGAAAAGCTGGAAAAAGATTGGTGCCGGTTTAAGAAGCCATGATCAATTGCAAAAAGTAAAGGGGCAGGAAGTATTCAAGAATAAAAGAGTTATAAACCGGAGATATGCTGTCAGGTTGCAGAGATAAGCAATTGGCAGTTTAAAAGGGGACTAATGGTACCTAGCGGATTATGATTCAAAAGTTAAACCGCCCGCACAGCTGCCAAGTTTTAGATCTATGAGTGAAAAGTGACTAAGTGTTGCAGAAACAGGTTTTACAGATTGATGCTATCATTTTGGATCAAATGCAGTTCAAAAAAGGGGAAAAGGTCTGAAACCCTAAGTTGTGACAGCGAAGCAGTTCACGGATTCAGACGGGATCTCTTGCAAAAGGGGAGGCATTCAAGTATTAAAAATGAGTGCTGGGATCAGTACTGTAACGCCCCGAGACCGACGTTCCAGAAGACTTCCAGCTACTCCGAGTTTCGTCGTGTGATTTGTTTTCATCCTTGCATCATGTGCATTGCATCATGTCATCATGCCATCATATCATTAATTTTTAAAACCTCAACTAAATAAATTGTATGGATTTTTCGATCCATTTAAATCGAGGGACTCACATGGTGACTTCTCTTTATAACATATCCTCCAATATTAGGGAGCTATATTAAATATTCCACTATTTTGGAATCACCAAAACACACTTACAAAATAATTTCGTTCCTTTTCTGCTTCAAGTTTGGTCTCCAACCTTGCCAATAAATTATTTCATCATTTTCCGGAGCTCCACCAAAAATCCGAACATTTTTGGACCTTCCCAAAACCTCACTTCCTATTCAAATCATTTGAATTTAAATCAAATGAGCTTGAATTTAATCTTTCAATCAGGCCTCTTTCTATTTTTCTTGGTACGAGCATATTTTGTGAGTCCAAGGAAATTATCCCCTTGCGCATTTTCTTTCCCTAACCCTCCTTTTCTTTTCCTCTCTCTTTTTGCTTTTCTGTTAAAGAAAATATAAGAGAGAGAAGAGAGAGGTAAGCCCAGCCAGGCCTCTGGCCATTTCCTCTCCACTTGGGCCGACCCAACCGGCCTCTCCAGCCGCAGCCCACCTAATCCTCCAACCTAGCCGGCACAAGGCCCAGCCGCCTCTAACCCTAGCTAACCCTGCCCGATCCCCATCTCTTCCCCTCGTCCATACCCCGCCGCCATGGCCTTGCGCCTCTCCGTCGTCCACCAGGGTCCTCCCCTGCCGCCGCCTTGGTCCCTACCGGAGCCTCGCCGACGCCCTGTCCTCGCCTCTCCACACGCTCGCCAGGTCCCCGTGCCGAGCCGGCCCTGCAGCCCCGTCCCCGGCCTCCGATGACTCGCCGCGCCCGCCAAGTTCCTGCGTGAGCCTCCTCTGCTCGCTCGCGTGGGCCGCAGCGGCTGCAAGGCCGGTCGTAGCCAGCCAGCCTCGCCTCTGCTCCGAAACCAGGATCGTCAAGGTCATCTTCGAGAATTTTCGCCAAGTACCACGACATTCGGAGCCCCTTGGAAACGTCAAGTTCGACTACAAAACGTCAAACGTGTACCACTACCGCCGCCCGAACTTCTACGAACGGTGTACCACGACGAACATGTACGACTACATGATGACCCGCCAAGACCTCGAACCACTACCATCGCGAGAACAACTACTTCCACTACCGTCGCCACGTGAACAACTACTTCCTCTACCGACGCCGTGTACAACTACCTCCACGACGACCCGTGAACGTCTACGAGATGTACCACTACCGTCGACCCGTGAACGTCTACTTCCCTCTACGAACTCGATCCGCCCGAAATGCACGCTTCGAAGGTATAACACCGAGACGATGTCCGTGGACCGAATGCATGTTGTATGAGATGCCCGTTGTTTGCACCGTGTTCGAATTGTCACTCGTTTTCCATGCCACTAACCCGTGGGAACCCGGTAGTCGGGATCACCCCACCATCTTGCATGACTCGCTCACGTCACGCCTCCTTTTGCACCGGTATCTCCATGAGTTACCGGGACCGGAATGTTGCCGTGGCACCATTTTTGTTTCGCCGCCGTGGCACCCTTTTTGTTCCGCCATGGTGACTAATGCTTCATAACATGCTCATGTCAACATTTTCATAAAATTGCATAAAACTGGTATATGTCATCCGCATCATGATAACAACATTTAAAATGTTTAAACTTGTTGTTGCATCAAATTGCTAAATGCATATGGGGATTTACCGGATTTGTTGTTTTTATATTCGGCCCCATTTAAATTGTTTAGATGGTATAGTTTATATTATGTTTCACCCCTTGCCATGTTTAACCACACTTAATATTGTTGGGTAGCTTAACCGAGATAACTAAATAATTGATGTGGTGTTCCGTCAACATGCACCTCGTTGCATATTGAGCTCCACTTAACTTGTAGTATTGTTTGTTGCTCTTTGCCATGCCATGCCTCATTAAACCGGACATGCATCATACTTGTTTGCGCATCATGCCATGTTTATGTGATGTTTGTTTACTATGTTGTTTGTTTCTTTCCGGGTTGCTTCTCTCGTTAGCTTCGGTTTCGTTCCGGAGTTGTGAGGATTTGTTCGTCGACGACCATTTGTCTTCTTCTTGGATTCGTTCTTCTTCCTTGCGGGATCTCAGGCAAGATGATCATACCCTCGAAATCACCACTATCTTTGATATGCTAGTTTGCTCGCTCTTTTGCTATGCCAATGCTACGATGCCTACCATTTGCTTGTCAGCCTCCCAAATTGCCATGTTCAGCCTTTAACCCACCATGTCCTAGCAAACTGTTGATTGGCTATGTTACCGCTTTGCTCAGCCCCTCTTATAGCGTTGTTAGTTGCAGGTGAAGATTGAAGTTTGTTCCTTGTTGGAACATGGAGATGTTGTTCCTTGTTGGAACATGTTTACTTGTTGGGATATCACAATATATCTTATTTAATTAATGCATCTATATACTTGTTAAAGGGTGGAAGGCTCGGCCTTATGCCTGGTGTTTTGTTCCACTCTTGCCGCCCTAGTTTCCGTCATATCGGTGTTATGTTCCCGGATTTTGCGTTCCTTACACGGTTGGGCTATAATGGGAACCCCTTGACAGTTCGCCTTAAGTAAAGCTCCTCCAGCAATGCCCAACATTGGTTTTACCATTTGCACTAACAACCTACCACCTTCCCTTGGGTTCTGCAGACTCAAGGGTCATCTTTATTCTAACCCCCCCCCCCGGGCCAGTGCTCCTCTGAGTGTTGGTCCGAACTAGAGCCCTGTGCAGCGCCCCCTCGGGGAAACTCGAGGTTTGGTTTTAGTTGTACGGATTGCTCATCTGAGTGTGCCCTGAGAAAGAGATATGTGCAGCTCCTATCGGGATTTGTCGGCACATTCGGGCGGTGTTGCTGGTTTAGTTTTACCCTGTCGAAATGTCTTGTTGTACCGGGATACCGAGTCTGATCGGAACGTCTCGGGTGGAGGTCTATTCCTTCGTTGACCGTGAGAGCTTGTGATGGGCTAAGTTGGGACACCCCTGCAGGGTATTATCTTTCGAAAGCCGTGCCCGCGGTTATGGGCAGATGGGAATTTGTTAACGTCCGGTTGTAGAAAACCCGAAGTTGACCTTAATTAAAATACATCAACCGTGTGTGTAACCGTGATGGTCTCTTTCCGGCGGAGTCCGGGAAGTGAACACGGTGTTGGAGTTATGCTTGACGTAGGTTGCTATAGGATCACTTCTTGATCATACTTTTATCGACCGTGCATTGCCCTCTCTTCTCGCTCTCTTTTGCGATTGTAGCCACCATATATGCTAGTCGCTTGCTGCAGCTCCACCTCATTACTCCATCCTTCCTATGAGCTTAAATAGTCTTGATCTCGCGGGTGCGAGATTGCTGAGTCCCCGTGGCTCACCAGATACTTCCAAAACCAGTTTGCAGGTGCCTATGTTACCGTGCAGATGACGCAACCAAGCTCAAGGAGGAGCTCGATGAAGATCTTGCCCTTTGTGTTGTTTCGTTCTAGTTGATCAGTAGTGGAGCCCAGTTGGGGTCGATCGGGGACCTTTGTCGCATTTGGGGTTCTTCTTTTATTTTGGTTCCGTAGTCGGACCTTGATTGTATCTGGATGATGTAATGCTTATTCATGTAATTGTGTGAAGTGGCGATTGTAAGCCAACTATGTATCTCTTTCCCATATGTATTACATGGGTTGTGTGAAGATTACCTCACTTGCGACATTGCTTTCAATGCGGTTATGCCTCTAAGTCGTGCTTCGACACGTGGGAGATATAGCCGCATCGAGGGCGTTACAAGTTGGTAATCAGAGCCTTCCCCGACCTTAGGAGCCCCATTGCTTGATCGTTTTTAGCGGCCGAGTTGTGTCTAGAAAAATATTTTGAGTCATTTAGGATTATATATATCGGAGAGTTAGGAATTCTTTTTACTCCCCAGTCTCTTCATCGCTCTGGTAAGGCATCCTGACGTAGAGTTTTGACTCTTCTCTTCTCAAATTTCACTAAAAAAAATTTAGGATCACGCGGGTATCTTGGAATCGTTCCGATGGTTTTATGATGAGAACATTGTCTTGGTGCCTCCTGTCAGGGGTTTAGTGGAAGTGTCCCGGGGAGTTGAGCTCTGAGGTGTTGTCGTCATAATTTTATCGTTGCAGTTCTGGAATACCTGAGTTTAGTACGCCGACATCGAAAATCTCTTTTATGCAGTTGTTGGTGAGATAACCCCGATAACGCAGTACTGAGGTGAGTACGGGAGTATTGCCATGACTTGTATAACGGATGCTTTTCGAAGGTTGAGGTAGACGATTTCCGAAGGTTTCTTGGTTATGTGTTGAAGGATGGATACAGCTGGATGTAGGATTTGTTAGTTTTGGGTGAGATATTATGCTTCCCCTGTATCCCCAACACCTGATTGCATAACCTGAAAATTTCGGGAGTTTCATAGGTGGGAATTCAAGTAGCTCTTAGGATATCTTTCCGACGGATGTATGATATGAAATTGGGGTTCGACATCTAGTGGTCCGCCTATTCACGGTTGGTTTTACAGTGCTCTCGTTGTGTCTTAAAGAGTCCTTGGCTATGCCGACTCGGGGACGCTTCGTATGTCATGTGCACTGCCTTGTACATGATGGTGCTGTACACTCGAGCCCGTGTAGGCCCCACCATGAAAACTTCGGACGAAATCTCTATCATATGTTTGTTCTGGCTTATTTTGCAAGCCAATCCTTTGTTTTGTTTTTAGTTGTGGTATTCGAGTTGCTTCGAAGTCAAGTGTTGATTCCATACCTTTCCGAAATGGTGTTCTCATACTCCGATGTGAATACCAATCCTTCTCGACAATCGAGATTGTCTTGTCAATCCTTTTTTTTTAACCGGTGTGTCTCTCCTCAAGTGGATCCGTTCACGTCAACATCAGCAAGACCAATTATCACTTCTTCTCAACGGTGTTTGTTTCATCCGTCTCCAAGTTGCCTTTGTTTTTCCCACCCTCCCTCCCTTTTGTTTTTCTTCAAGGACCCAGATTTTCTTCTTCAAGTATCCATTTTATTGATGGGAAGTTTCTCCATTCTTTTCTGTCAATGTTCTTATCCGGTGATTCTCATGAAGATTCTAATGGAGCTTCAAGTTCGTCATTCCTCGTTCTTTTCTTCTCCGGTGGATTTAATTCAAGCTTTGGTATTAAGCATACTCCTTTTCTTTTTTTCCAATGCTTTTCTTATGCCGGTGCACCTCTTAATCATCCATCTCTCGCTATTAAATTGTTCCGGAGTGCTCAAGATATCTCGAAGATTCGTGTTTCCACTATGCATTCGTTCAAGATCTTTCGAGGATGTTCTCTCATTCAAGTCTTTTATTTCAACCGATGCATTATCTCTCTTCAAATTGTTCAACGGTGTTCTTTTGAGTGGGCCCTAACCCACAGGTCTTTTCCCAGGATCTTACCTGACTCTTCTATTTTCCCAGAGCTATCCTAAATTCTTCTCCAAGTTTGACGTAAGAATGAGTTATCATTAGTCAAATGCTTTTCTCCAAGATCTTTCAAATTCTTTTCATAGTTGGCTCAACCTCTTCGCTTTTGATAATTCCGGTGTGCCTCAATAATTCTTGGTGGTGTTTCTCGTTGTCATTCTCATCATTTGAAGACCGAAGAAGAGTTTCTCTTTAATCTTGCTCTATTCTCTTCAAGATTCATGGTGCTGGCTTGTTGCCATCCTCTCATAATTGTTTTCGATTGTGAGAATCTTTTCACCCATCAGGAGATATTCAAGAGTCTTCTCAGTTTGTCATCCGGAGTCCATCAATTCAGGTTTATTCATTCTCAGCCGTCAGTTATCATTCTCCTATCTTGCCGGTGCATCTATCGAATATCCTCTAATCAGTTCTTGATCTCTTTGTTCTCATGTATCTAGTTTGTCTCAAACTCCTTCGTTCATTTGCTAACTCTTACCGGTGATGCACCCCTACTTCGATCATTTTCAATTTTTACGGTGGTTCTTTCAAGATCCCTCTTCCTTGTTCATCATATTAATTCATTTGTTGTTCCAATCCTACCGGTGGTTCGTCGAAGACCTTCTCAAGTTTACGCTATATCTCTTTTAATCCTTTCTACGAGAATAAGTAGTATGCCAAATCCGTTGATTGTCATCAATTTAATTGGTGAAGGATAAGCATAACATAATTCTTATTCTTGTTCATCCAAGTGATTAATTCTTTATTCCGGAGGCCCTTAAAATTCTCGGTTTCATTTGTTTCATCTTCTCTTTTTCCCGGAGTTCCAAGCTCTAATTATCACGGAGATCCATCTAAATCATTGCAAGGATTCACCTTGTGTTTTCAATTTCTCTTTCTTTTCATTCCTTTTGTTTACCGGAGTTCTTCATGGAGGTTCTACATGATGGTTCATCAAGGATTTATTTCTTTCTCGAAGTTTTCATCGAGATTCTTTCCTAAGGAGCTCAAGCTTTCTTCATATGGTAATCCGGAGTGCAATTCTTTCTACCATATTTTGGAGGTGGTACTATGTCATTCTTGATAATTTGAGTTCATGTTCCATGATTCACATGTTGTTAAGAATGAGTTATTTTTTAAATCCATCAACCTCGTTGTTGGAGTTATCTTGTGTCATATTTCACCTAAAAGCCTTCCATCGGGAATGTTGCTATTTGTGGTGCTTGCCAATGATCCAAGTTATCTCTTTATCATTTTGGTGGAAGAAGTGTTCATCTCTTCGTCGATCTAAAGCTAGCAATCGTCTCCGTTAGTGGCCGGTTGTCACCACATAATTTTGAGATGTTTTCCATAAGCCCACTACAAGCTTATTCGTTTCGTTGTTAGTTTTTCCCAACAACCCCGTTGTAACCTTCTTGGAAGGATGCTTTCCAAACTCATTTGTGGCAGAAGTTGGCATTTTCTTCTCCATTCTGTTATTCCAATGATATATCTTCTATTATTTCTTTCGGAGGCATTGTGACGTTGCTCTTTTCACTCACCATCTCGATTTGTGAGGATCGTGTTCTTTTCTTGCTTATCCATTTAACCGGAGTGTCGTGTTTTCATTCGAGTTCTCTAATCTTATCAAGTTTTCCCTCCTTCCTCAACTGGAGAGCTGTCTGAAATCCTTCTTACCCATTGTGGCATTCTTTCAATAGTTCCGGAGGCAGTGTGTTGTTGATTTCATCAAGTAACATCCCATCTTCTCAAGTTCATGTTCTATTCTTTCCATGTTCAACCGGAGTACTGCCCGAATTCTTCCCCTCTCATCTTGTTTTAACCGGAGTGGTTTCGAATTCTATCTTGTCCATTAAACTCTTGATTCATGTCTTTGCAACCTTCAAGTTCTCGTAATGTTCCTTGTTCCTCTTTCTAACGGATTGTTTGCAATCTCGTTCATCTCCTTTGTATTCTTTCTTTCAATTTGTTCAACCTCTCAGGGTTCTTTGGTTTCACTCATTGGTCAAAGAAGCAACTTAGTTTTACCTCTTCTCTTCCTCTTCCATTTCTCTTCGGTGCCATTCTAGATCTCGGGACGAGATCCTCTCGTAGTGGTGGAGTGTTGTAACGCCCCGAGACCGACGTTCCAGAAGACTTCCAGCTACTCCGAGTTTCGTCGTGTGATTTGTTTTCATCCTTGCATCATGTGCATTGCATCATGTCATCATGCCATCATATCATTAATTTTTAAAACCTCAACTAAATAAATTGTATGGATTTTTCGATCCATTTAAATCGAGGGACTCACATGGTGACTTCTCTTTATAACATATCCTCCAATATTAGGGAGCTATATTAAATATTCCACTATTTTGGAATCACCAAAACACACTTACAAAATAATTTCGTTCCTTTTCTGCTTCAAGTTTGGTCTCCAACCTTGCCAATAAATTATTTCATCATTTTCCGGAGCTCCACCAAAAATCCGAACATTTTTGGACCTTCCCAAAACCTCACTTCCTATTCAAATCATTTGAATTTAAATCAAATGAGTTTGAATTTAATCTTTCAATCAGGCCTCTTTCTATTTTTCTTGGTACGAGCATATTTTGTGAGTCCAAGGAAATTATCCCCTTGCGCATTTTCTTTCCCTAACCCTCCTTTTCTTTTCCTCTCTCTTTTTGCTTTTCTGTTAAAGAAAATATAAGAGAGAGAAGAGAGAGGTAAGCCCAGCCAAGCCTCTGGCCATTTCCTCTCCACTTGGGCCGACCCAACCGGCCTCTCCAGCCGCAGCCCACCTAATCCTCCAACCTAGCCGGCCCAAGGCCCAGCCGCCTCTAACCCTAGCTAACCCTGCCCGATCCCCATCTCTTCCCCTCGTCCATACCCCGCCGCCATGGCCTTGCGCCTCTCCGTCGTCCACCAGGGTCCTCCCCTGCCGCCGCCTTGGTCCCTACCGGAGCCTCGCCGACGCCCTGTCCTCGCCTCTCCACACGCTCGCCAGGTCCCCGTGCCGAGCCGGCCCTGCCGCCCCGTCCCCGGCCTCCGATGACTCGCCGCGCCCGCCAAGTTCCTGCGTGAGCCTCCTCTGCTCGCTCGCGTGGGCCGCAGCGGCTGCAAGGCCGGTCGTAGCCAGCCAGCCTCGCCTCTGCTCCGAAACCAGGATCGTCAAGGTCATCTTCGAGAATTTTCGCCAAGTACCACGACATTCGGAGCCCCTTGGAAACATCAAGTTCGACTACAAAACGTCAAACGTGTACCACTACCGCCGCCCGAACTTCTACGAACGGTGTACCACGACGAACATGTACGACTACATGATGACCCGCCAAGACCTCGAACCACTACCATCGCGAGAACAACTACTTCCACTACCGTCGCCACGTGAACAACTACTTCCTCTACCGACGCCGTGTACAACTACCTCCACGACGACCCGTGAACGTCTACGAGATGTACCACTACCGTCGACCCGTGAACGTCTACTTCCCTCTACGAACTCGATCCACCCGAAACGCACGCTTCGAAGGTATAACACCGAGACGATGTCCGTGGACCGAATGCATGTTGTATGAGATGCCCGTTGTTTGCACCGTGTTCGAATTGTCACTCGTTTTCCATGCCACTAACCCGTGGGAACCCGGTAGTCGGGATCACCCCACCATCTTGCATGACTCGCTCATGTCATGCCTCCTTTTGCACCGGTATCTCCATGAGTTACCGGGACCGGAATGTTGCCGCGGCACCATTTTTGTTTCGCCGCCGTGGCACCCTTTTTGTTCCGCCATGGTGACTAATGCTTCATAACATGCTCATGTCAACATTTTCATAAAATTGCATAAAACTGGTATATGTCATCCGCATCATGATAACAACATTTAAAATGTTTAAACTTGTTGTTGCATTAAATTGCTAAATGCATATGGGGATTTACCGGATTTGTTGTTTTTATATCCGGCCCCATTTAAATTGTTTAGATGGTATAGTTTATATTATGTTTCACCCCTTGCCATGTTTAACCACACTTAATATTGTTGGGTAGCTTAACCGAGATAACTAAATAATTGATGTGGTGTTCCGTCAACATGCACCTCGTTGCATATTGAGCTCCACTTAACTTGTAGTATTGTTTGTTGCTCTTTGCCATGCCATGCCTCATTAAACCGGACATGCATCATACTTGTTTGCGCATCATGCCATGTTTATGTGATGTTTGTTTACTATGTTGTTTGTTTCTTTCCGGGTTGCTTCTCTCGTTAGCTTCGGTTTCGTTCCGGAGTTGTGAGGATTTGTTCGTCTACGACCGTTTGTCTTCTTCTTGGATTCGTTCTTCTTCCTTGCGGGATCTCAGGCAAGATGATCATACCCTCGAAATCACCACTATCTTTGCTATGCTAGTTTGCTCGCTCTTTTGCTATGCCAATGCTACGATGCCTACCATTTGCTTGTCAGCCTCCCAAATTGCCATGTTCAGCCTTTAACCCACCATGTCCTAGCAAACCGTTGATTGGCTATGTTACCGCTTTGCTCAGCCCCTCTTATAGCGTTGTTAGTTGCAGGTGAAGATTGAAGTTTGTTCCTTGTTGGAACATGGAGATGTTGTTCCTTGTTGGAACATGTTTACTTGTTGGGATATCACAATATATCTTATTTAATTAATGCATCTATATACTTGTTAAAGGGTGGAAGGCTCGGCCTTATGCCTGGTGTTTTGTTCCACTCTTGCCGCCCTAGTTTCCGTCATATCGGTGTTATGTTCCCGGATTTTGTGTTCCTTACACGGTTGGGCTATAATGGGAACCCCTTGACAGTTCGCCTTAAGTAAAGCTCCTCCAGCAATGCCCAACATTGGTTTTACCATTTGCAC